>NW_025110028.1:179616-215070 GCF_011392965.1 Frieseomelitta varia | reverse complement strand
ACACTTACGTTTGGTTGGCGGAATCGAACTAACTTGAGGAGTTTGGGGATGGCCCTTTTATACTTATGTTATCGGGGTTTTTGGGCAAAGGTTGGATATTGTTATCGTTGTTGGTGGATGAGTCGTTGTTATAGTCAATATGTGATTCATGGGGATATCGTCGTTACACCCACCACCAAAGTAAGGCCTCCAACAATGAAAGTTAACCTGAGGGAAACCTGAACAGGCAGAACATCATAGATCCAAACAAGGAAAGCGCGGAAAAGGATACTCCATGGGCTGGAAAAAGAAAAGCTAAAGAGGACTAAGTGAGAATTATAACATCTAGAAGGGCCACGTCCTTTCCTGACTCCATCCCAGTGACCCAAATAAACAACGAAGAAGGTATGGACGTAATTAATCCTGACATCTACACTGAAAACGGATTCAGCATTTTCGCTGACTGTTTATTCACGGAACCTCAAAGCGAAATTGATCGCGAAATGATCCAAAACGACAACTTCCCAGACCATACAACCACCACACCGATTGCACACCAACCTAACCAAAAACATACCAACCCGAAACCTCCCCTAATCTACATCTACGGAAATATAAACCATGTAAAACTATTAGACGCTCTAAAAAACAAATACAATAATGCATTCCAAGTAAAGTACGTCTCCAACAAATTAAAAATCATGTTCCTAAATACAAAAGATTTTTGTGAATTCAAAGAAATTTTTAAGAAAGGAAACGTTGAATCACCATCAGCACAGATAAGACAACCACTGTTGCACTCAAGGGCTTAATACGGCTCCCACCGCCCAGAATAAAAGAGAGCATCGAGACACAGGGACTTAATAATGTCCTGCACAGAACTACAAACCCACACTAAATTCCCCATATCACGTTCGCACCAGGGACAACACTAGCGCAAATAAACCATGTTAGGTACAGCGAAAACGTTAAAATCTACTGGGAAAAATATGAAATCCATAAACCAGTAATCCAGTGTTACAGATGTCCAGCGCATGGCCATACATCCTTAAACTGTAACAAGAAGTCGGTTTGCGTAAAATGCGCTGGCGCTCACGACACTAGAAACTGCATTAAGACTAGGGACACACCGGCAATGTGTGCCAACTGCAAGGGCGACCATTCAGCCAATTACTCCAAATGACCAGCCCTAGTAGCATTCCTGAACAAGAAAGACACGGTTGCCAACAGGAACAGATCTCGCAAGTCGCACCCGTGACTACCCTCACTCGGCAATACCCAAACCTCCCCATCACCGGTACACTCCACCAACACCAAATCCCGCAGTCAGCTCCAAAAATCATACCAGGCCTCACATATGCCAAGGCACTATCTCCAAATCCCCCCAAGTAAAACGAAACGAACGAAAAGCTCCCAAGTACGGATCTAGTGGGAAGCTTAGAATAACTAAAAACGGAAGATCTCTAGACCTCTTTCTAAAAATCATCAATCTCATCCAGAAACACTACACCAAGTGTACAAACAACCTAGAAAGAGTCAGAGCAACACTCTTAATCATTCAAGAATTGGAACATGCCCCATAAATCTTTAAATATAATATTATGGAATGCTACCAGCGTTAGGAAAAAACTGCTGAGTTGCAAAACTTTCTGGACACACATAACACGGACATAGCGATAATAACCGAAACATGGCTCACCCCTTCGGAGAAATTCAGACTCCGAAACTTCAACATCTACAGGACGGAATTCCCGCAAACCATAATAAACCGAGAGGAGGAGTATTGATAGCAACACGTAAAACCATCCCGGTTGAAGATACCCCCCAACAAACCACATCAGCCATAGATTTTATCAACATAAAACTGAAGATCTCACCCCCTCTGACTATTGGTGCTGCTTATGCCCCTCCAAAGACCAAAATAACCTCAAACGACCTAGACCACTATATCCCACTGCATCTTGAGGGCCACTTCATCATAGGTGGTGACTTTAACGCTAAACACCAGCTATGGCACAACATAAACAGAAATGCAAACGGATCGAAAGTCAGGAAACACGCAGACTCGAGAAACTATCAAATCATCCACAGTCCAACCTATACAAATAAGCAGCCAAACTGTTCTCCATCGAACATAGACATCTTTCTTGCCGACATACCGTACCTCTATAAGTGCCAAACCTTAGATGACTTATCTTCCAACCATCTATCGGTAAAATTAACAATAGACCTAAATAAGAAAAATATCAAGTCCCCTTTAGCAAGTATCACAGACTGGAAGTTATACAGAGAACTATGCAGTAAAGCAAGCATAAACCCGAACTTAGGCAACAAAATCCAGATTGACACAGAAATCAAAGCTCTGACTAGACACATTCAAAAGGCATACACAGACGCAACACGAGCAAATCTTGTAACAAATAGAACCCCTAGCACAGACCCACTACTGCTAAAAACAATCCAAGATAGAAATAAAATGAGAAGGAAATATCAAAGAACAGGTAACTCCACATACAAATTTTTCAGGAACATCTTGACCCCCAGAATACAAAAACTAATCATTAGCGCCAAGAACGAAACATGGCAGAGAAAATTAGCTAATATTAAATCTACTGATAACACTCTTTGGATTACTTAAAATCACTGGTGGCACAAAAACTAAAATTCCAGGACACAGAACTCAACCAGTAGCTATACACTGACGCGGACAAAGCAGAAAGGTTAGCCAGAAAATTTCACGATATACACGTGACTGCATGCACTCAACACTCACCAGTAGAAAATCTTATCAGACAAAAAGCGTCAATCACAAATCTAATGGAATTCCACCCTCTCATATCCACTGCACACCTGATTCAATTCGAAAAATAATCAAATACCTTCCCAACAACAAAGCGCCAGGACCGGACAGTATCATGGCGGAGAAACTGAAAAACCTCCCAAAAAAAACCATAATCCAGCTGTATTACACCTACAAAGCCTGTCTCCAAATAGCCTATTTTCCCTCTTCGTGGAAAGTTGCAAAGATCATACCGGTTCCAAAACCCGGCAAATCTAGTTGCGATATAACCAGTTATAGGCCCATCAGCCTATTCGACATTTTTGGGAAAATCCTCGAAAAAATTATACAACAACATATACAGAACCATATCCAGAAACTAAACGTAATCATCCCTCAGCAATTCGGTTTCTGGACAAAATACTCTGCAATACCAACTACAACGAGTAACAGAGCATATCATAATAGAAAGGAACAGAAAACGCACTACTCAATTAGTACTCCTAGACCTCAGCAAAGCATTCGACTCAGTCTGGCACGATGCCCTAGTAACAAAATTACAAGATAACCTACCAATAAACCTAACCAATATGATCCGAAGCTACCTTCAAAATAGAAAATTCTACGTAAAAATAAACGGAACCAAATCCTCGCACAAGCAAATTCCAGCAGGTGTACCACAAGAATCGATTCTGGGATCACTACTGTTTACCATTTACATAAACGACATCCCGCATACAGACAACACTCACCTAGCCATCTTTGCAGACAACACTGCAATATACGCATCTTCCTGGAGCCCTACGCAAGCCACTAAGAACTTACAAGACCACTTAGACAAACTCCTGAATTACTTCACACAGTAGAAACTAAAGATAAATCCCACTAAAACGCAAGCAATCGCCTTCTCGACCAAAAAAAAACAGAACGCTTGATTTCATCCACATCGCTGGACAGAGAATACCATGGACACACACCGCGAAGTATCTCGGAATCATCCTAGACTCCAAATCACGTGGGCACCTGCTATAACAAAAAGAGCAAACCTAGCTTACCCAGCACTACACAGACTAATACCCCTGATATCCAGAAACAGTAAACTGAAAACCAAAATAAAATTAAACCTCTATAAAATTTGTGTCCCACCAATAATAATATATGGTCATCAAGTATGGGCTGCAGCAGCAAACACACATCTAAACAAGGTACAAATAATTCAAAACAAGTTTCTACGAATCATATTGAATAAACCATTCGACACGCCCGTTACAACGCTGCACGAAATTGCCAACATCCCCACCATCAAGGAATATATCGAAAAATCACTCACCAGCTCGTACAATGAAAACCACCCAAATCCACTCATCTGCAACATCGGAAAATACAACACGCAAAACATACCACTAAAAATCAAAACAAGACTATCAAAACACGCGCTAGATTAAGGAGATCTACAAAACACCACACATCATTCTTACTCACGAAACGCAGGTTTTTTGAAAATTTTCTCCTGCAACCCGAAAAACACAGCAAAACGAAATAAACAAACCAGACAAAGAACCCATTGAACTGAAACCAACTAAATATGTTAAATGCAAGTTACAGGGCTTCAAAGATACCCCAGGGACTGCAAGACTAAAGAAAATCAGCAAACAAAAAAAAAAAAAAAACGCCAGACACAGTAAGTTTTCTTAAACCGAAGGTTCACGTAAACGAAATCATTCCGCGTGTTCAGGCCGTGCGTGTCTCCTACGTCAGCTCTCGCAATACACTTGCAATAAATAATTAGTGAGTGGACGATTGTCCTCTGTGTATATATTTGTATTAGTGCAATAAAAACCCTAAACTGGTGGAGTTCAAAAATGAGCACAAAAAGCAATCAAGACAACAAAGAGCCGCATGACAAACACAGCCTCATGGAAGGAGAAATCGAAGGGGTAAGCATGAAAATACCTTCGTTCTGGAAACACAATCCAGAAGTATGGTTCGCGCAAATGGAAGCACAATTTAGGACGCGAGGGATAACGAGGCAAGAGACCAAATTTGATTACGTAGTCGGAACGATCGACAGGGAAATCGTGAATGAGGTTATGGATATAATCAGGAATCCACCGGAAGCCGATCCGTATAATCGCTTAAAAGTGGCGATAATTGATCGAAACGGACTCCGAAAGGAGGAGGATCCAGCAGCAGCTGAGCCAGGAGGAATTAGGAGCCAAGAAGCCGTCGCAGTTCCTGCGGAGACTTCTATATTTATTGGAAGACCGGGCGAAAACTTTTGATCAGGAACTGTTAAAAAAGCTCTTCCTGCAAAAGATGCCACCGTCAACCTTGGAGACACAAAAATGCCTACTCGAAGGAATAGCAGACCTGGCCGACATGATTCTGGACACATACGAAACTTGGCCGGCGGTTGTTTCTGCGATAACGAATCTTGAAATCGCGCTTATCAATAAAAGGTTGGATAAGCTAGAGCAACAAATCAAATGTCTGATGAGATGGAGAGGATCCCGATCGTCAAGAGAAAGAGAAGCCTCACAGTCGGGCCTATGCTTCTACCACGCTCGCTTTCAAGGAAGAGCGTACAATGGTGTTTTACTATACACGTGGTCGGCAGGAAACGTGGAGAACCATCGTAAGCAAACGCGGTCTCACTCGACGGTCCCCAAACGGCCCGCATTTTCATAACCGACCGTCTAACGAACATTAAGTATCTGATGGACACTGTTGCAGATCTACGCGTGTACCCCCGCTCGCGTGTAAAAAGACACAGAAGTGAGTACATACTATACGCAGCGAATGGGACACGCATCGCAACGTAGGACACCATCGCGATGAAGCTGGAGCTACAACTTCGCTGAGAATTCGTAATAGCAAATATCGGAGGCCGCGTCTTCGGGGTAAACATTTTATCCTATTATTATAACTTGCTGGTGGACCCGCGAAACTCGACGCTGTAACACACATACCGGCTAAGGGCCAAGTCGCGAACGGAGTCATCGAGTCCATTCGCGCTATTGTGGACGATACTCTGGTTCATGAACTACTGACGCAGTATCCAATCCTCACAAGGCCAGCTGTATTCGGGAATGGAACGCCGAAGCACCAGGTAGAATATCATATTGCGACCACACAAGGAGACTGGCTCCAGACAGCTACAAAGCAGCGAAGGATGAGATAGAATTTATGTCCATTGGACGACAACTACATTCAAAATTTAACAAAATACGTGCAGTGTTGCTTTCTTCGCCCCATTCCATTGGTTGCAATGGTTATTCTAATTTACCAAAGAAAGTAAATAAGTACTTATATGAAGAATCATTTTCTTTTACATACTATCCTATTTTATATACTATCCTATGAATTTATTCAATAGAAATTCTTCTGTTCGTACAATGGAAACTTACGTTCTTTTTTAATTTAATCTTATGCTATCGTTTTAATGAGCGATACGAAATATTACACTCACTTACAGTATTCAGATGATTAAATAACGGTTTATGAAAATACATAGCCTAAGAGAAATTGTTGGCATTGTAGCGGCCTGGAGTCCGTCGAGTACGAGTTTCGAACACCGACTTGTACAAGCTGTGTGCCTAGCGTCGAAATTTAGCGATATTCGATGTTAAGCAGAGTGCGGAGCACCGCTAGGATGGGTGGTGGGGCCGTCCAGCCTAGCCGAGTAGAGTTAGAACAACAAGCGTCTGGGGTAAGGGGTCGCTGCCATCAGCCCCACTGATGAGTCTAGGCAGCAACTTTGAAACGCACAACCTTTCCTCACCCTTACCCATGACCAAAATCCTTATCCTCCAATTTCCTTCCTCCATCCTCGCACTAAATGTAAATAATGTAAAGATGTATATAACATAGTCACATATTACTTACCTCCCTTCAGCATAATTTACTATGAAAATCGATTCAACAAAAGAGATTCTCTTAGTTTCTAGTGTTCAAAACGAGATTATAAAGTTCAAATATAAATAAAGATCCTTCTCTTTTATTTATAGAGGAATGAGAATTCATAGATCCCTTTTATTTATAGAGGAATGAGAATTCATAGAAAACGTTAGAGACCATGAAGTTTGAAGGACTTAAATTTAAATATTTCACGCAGTATTTTATTTTAAGAATTGTAATATAATTTAGGATGAACTCTAATATTTTTATAAAATTATTCTCCATAATTTTCGTGTACAAAATACGTTGATTAAAAATTTATGTTATTTAAATAATATAACGAGTCAGCCAATCCTCGAATCGATATCACTTTTATTCACGTGGAACAATATTTTCTGTACTGGTAGTAAACAAACAGAAAATCATTAATTTATAGAATAATTTTAATTTTTTTATTTTTGTGTATAATATAAACGGCACTATATATTTAGTATTTACAATTCCGATATTGGTCAAAAGTTGTCGGATCGACAACTTTTTGGTCCGAAGATGAAATGTAAAAGATGATTCTTTTTAAGTTCATTTTCTACCGACTAACGTTATATCGTTAGTAGAGTTCAGTAATTTGTAAAATCTTAACAAATCTTCTTTATTGTTAAACAAAAAAAAAAAGAAAAATGAAGAAGAAATAGGAAATGTTAGCGGAAAGAAAAATATGAATAAGTAATAAGAATTGCCTTCCATGCTGTTTTCATATAATTTTAATTGAATTAATTTATTGTGCAAGTAATATGATTGAAATATAATTTTAAAAGGTTTTGTAAAAGGAAAAGTTGTACAGACTAGAAATCGAGCCAAAACGTAATTCAATAAACGATTAGTGACTTTTGATTAGACGATTTCTTCAATTCCTTTGAATATTAAAAAATGTTAATACAAAATAAAAATATAAAATATAAAAAATAATTTTTTTTAAAATATAGAATTAGTTTTAACATAATTTTTATGTGTTCACTTACGAAAAAAGAAATGTCAGAATATACCTCTCTCAAAGTTTTTCAGTTTCATGTGAAACATTTTTTGCTATGAATAATTATAGTTACGTAAATCAAAATGCCAGAATCTCAGGTGAGGTGCTTTGTATGTATATGTACAATTGCGATAGAAAGTATTCTTTCATACGTTAAAAGTCGATATTTTCAACTCGTGAAAGAAATCGTTTCATGACTTGAAAATCATTATAAATTCAGTTATGAAAGAAGTGTTTTCAGAGTCTGTAAAGAGGTTTAAATTTAAATTTTTAAGAGAGTATCTTAAGTTGCAAGTATCTTATATCATCTTATTGTAAAACGATATGAAATAAAAAAAAGTTCTTTTCAAATACCTTCAGGATTTTAACTGAGCCCAAGTGCATACATTGTTTTATTCTTACAATTATAAAAATTAAAACAGTTTATGAGAAAATAATTAAAGACATTTTTTCTCTCATAAATTTTGTAATTTCTTTATGTACACTAAAGAATATCTTTCATAAATTTATCATTATCCTCAAGATTTCAAATCTCTCTCTTTATAACAATTCTCTCAAATTCGTTGTACGATTCTTTTTCAAAATTACAAGAGTTTGAAACATTGATAATTTTTCATCAAGTGTGTGAATATATGTTTAACTATTACCCTTTATTAAACTGTTATTTTTCAGGTGAATTTTATTTTTTTGTCCATCTATTGTTCCTGTCATTCGGGAAAATTAATGACACGTTGTAGTTATCAGCTATTGAGAAAAAATACATCATCATATTTATTTTATTATCTTCTAATCTTTTTATATCTAACAATCTGATATATTAATAAATGGTATGTTGAGTAACAGATTATTTTAATCAACACCTAAATTATAATATCTATCAATCACATATGCGGATATACAGAATATTTGTAATTCTTAGATTCCGATTTTTAAAATTAGAATAGTCATTTTCCAATTTGAATGGGAATTATTAATTTTTATATTAAAAAGTAGAATATTTTAATAGCAGTAGGTAGGTACTTACGGTCTAAACTCTTCCCCTTCAATAACCGTAATTTTTACAGTTACTGAAATTATTTAACGATTTTCGCAATCTTGAGGTCGATTGACCAATAGTGTAAACTCATGAACAGTAGATAAATAGTGAATATTAAATATATGAATATATTCAACTGATTGTGGAACATTAACGACATGTCGTTTAATAAAATGTACATATGTATAAATGTCGATATGTTCTAATGCATATTTAAATATGTTCTAATATATGTATATTAAAGCACTTCAACTTTAGTCTCTTTAGTTTTTAGTTTTCATTCTAATTCTATTGCAAAACTGATTATACAGTAGAATATTATTCCTCTAATAAAATAAAACCTCTCAATGAATTTGAAGCATGACGAATCAAATAAAATACATAATAATAACCCCTGAAAGTGTTTGAACACCAAATTTTTCGATGTTTGAAAAATTATCGGAAGAAATTCTACAAAAGCTTTCAAAAGTTATTACAAGTTATAACGACAAAAATATGAAACGTAAAAAAACGTTCGTATTTCTACGTCAATACGCTATTATATTTGTTGTAGACAAAATTTCATTGATTTTTTGAACGATTAATTGTAAACTAGTATACAAGTTTACTTTTATTTTCGATTTCAATCAAAAGTAAACCTTAGTTACTATAGTTGTAGAATCATGTATGCGTGCACATTTAGGTAATAAGTACAGTTACTAACCACACATACTATGAACCACAGTTGGGTATATTTTATTCGAACAACTAATAACGCGAATAACGAATAAATCTGTCAAATTTATAACGATTTTATTCGAGGAAAAATTATTCGTTATTTACGAATAACGATTTTATTTGAACAAAGATTATTCGAACATGACTTTATTCGTTATATGGAGTTCAATGATGAGAAAATGTAGCCGTATATCGAATTGATTATTTCGAGGTTTCACAAAAAATGGGTTCACAGCCTCTTTTCTTCAGCCACAGTTGGGCATTATTCGAATAAAATTTTATTCGAAGAATTTATTCAAAACATTACTCGAATAAAATTTTGTTCGACAAATTTATTTGAAATGTTATTCGAATAATGCCCAACTCTGCTATGAACATTATATTATATAATAAAAGGAAGAAGTACTAAAGTTGCTTATGAAAATATTCCGAAATTAAATTTCCGACGTTCGAAAAGTTGTCGATATTTGAAATGTTATGAATAATTTCGTAAAAAGAAATCACGCAACAATCAACCCTCAGTTTGAAACTTGAAGTCTCTACTTTTAAAAGGTTGCCTTAAAATCTTTATTTTTCAGCCAGACTAACTTATTGTGATGAAATTCGAAAACATTCTCCTCTTTATTCTCGTTTCTAGTCTTATTTCTGCTTGTAGAATTACTTCATGGTTAATTTTAGCGTGATGTGGGAAATACTCTTGGGAAATACATTTTTAACAGTTAAAGAGTTATTCATTTCATTTCATTTTATTTCATTTAATCTCAAATCTTCATTTGTATTTCACGTATTAATGATTCCTTAGATAAACGACGATTTTATTATTGTATACTGGTCCTCAAAAATCAGTCTATTCGAGTATAATAATATACTGCGAATTACAATAATATAATTCGACTATAAAGTAAATACTGTTACAAAAATACATTGTAGATTCAGTCGTGAAAAAAATTCTCCAATGTTTTCGTATACTATGAAAATTTATAGCATCTTGGAAAAGAAAGAGCTATAAATTTTTTTTGCTGATATCTCCTACATAATGTAAAAACATTTTGGAATAAAACCAACAGAGCATTCTGGAAATAGTGGCTTCAAGTTTCAAAATGAGTCTAACAAAAAGTTTATTATTGTACAATTTCTGTTTACAAAATTGTAACAATTTGAATATTTAGTACCCGAACATTTAAATTAATTAATTCGCTCTTACATACATACTAAGTAACAAACGAAGTAATAGTAAAAAATTAAATACTTAGATAGTAATAATTAAGTACTAATGAAACTCATTATTAATTCATTCTTGATAAATGAAGGACTGTCGAATTGCACGAACATAGAATC
Organism: Frieseomelitta varia; assembly: GCF_011392965.1. Classification (NCBI taxonomy): domain Eukaryota; kingdom Metazoa; phylum Arthropoda; class Insecta; order Hymenoptera; family Apidae; genus Frieseomelitta; species Frieseomelitta varia. The sequence goes on along the minus strand of NW_025110028.1, from coordinate 204,294 downwards.
ATTTTATAAATCATTATATAGAAATATTTTCTATAAAAGTTAGCGGAAAAGAAAATAATTGTTGCTCAGTTTTAAATTGATAAGTAAATATAAATTTAAGTAGAAATTTAGTTTCATTGAGAAATTATCAAGGTAGAAAGTAAATAAAAAGGAAAGATTATTATACGAATCTGTGTTTATACTTGCAACGCGAAATCATATTATAGTGACTTTGAAATTTTTCCAAGATTATGACACAAAGCGATAAAGTCTGAAAAAAATCGTGTATGTCCATAGATAAAGTATATATAAAGTATATCACTACATTTGATATAGTATGGCTGCAATTGATATTGAATTGAATGAGAAATAAATGCTTACAGTATTCGCTTATAGGCAAACAGATCTAGAATAATTATAGAATAAGAAACTTTTAATAACGAATATTAAATTTTTGGACGAATCAAGTGTGTAATTAACCGTCAGAGATATCATTTCTGGTTCAGAGTTGACTTTCACTGGTTCAGAGAACATAATTTTCACGAAAAATTTACAATACACAATTACTGTTGGTTGAACCTAAATTTCTGATGACAAAGACATCTGAAGATCATAGTATAGTAGGTCGTTAAATTCGCTTTTTCAGAAGCAATAATTCTGCGAGGTCAAAAATACACGATGCCATTTAAAAAAAATCAATGTGACCTTAATTTTTTATCGAAGAAAAAGTTTTTGGAATTTTTTATATTGTATTTTATAGCCAACCAGAAAGTGATTAGTTTTTGTTCAAAACATTATTTGTCACACAATCAGAGGTGCCTGAAAAATCGTGACGACAGTTACGTGTCACACTCTGTATGTGTCATAAAAAGTGACTGTGCATATACAAGATGGTAGGTAACAAAATAAAAAAAATTGTAAGATAAAGAAGATAAATATACATTGTAAGTAATCGTAAAAATGTGAGGTTATCATTATGACTAGATACAAAAGTCACAGAATTCTTTTCGACTGATTGGATGACGATAATTGCCTTTAGGAAAAATCAAATTGGTAATCGAAGACACGTTGGCGACTATCGCTATTCAGATGAAAATGGATATGTAATGTAGAACCAAATATAGAACGTATTATTAAAAGACTCTAATAGCTTACGATTAAGTTAATATTCTTGTTAAGAACATACATTTCATAGATTTTCCTGGACTTTGTAGCCACCCAAATTAAGTCAAAATTAATTTCAATAATACTTCATGCAGAGACACTTTGCAGAATATCGTGCCAAGAAATCAAGATTTTGCAATTAGAAATTACAAAGTTACATCAACTTTTGAGTATTATAAGCGAATATATGCGATCAGAAAATAAGCATGTTATACAATCGTACCGAGAAGGTTAATTATTATAACATAAATATATTTTTTGATACAAATATTTTGATAAAATACTCAAGCTAACTCTCTTCGCAACTATGAACTTTGTTGCCTACTGCATTGAATGAAGAAGATTTATGTATGCTAGTGAACAGAACATAAAAATATTATTATCATATTTTACATTATGTTAATATATATTAATACAGATCTATTTAATAATAGTAGTTATATAGTATTATATTATTAATTAATAAAATGACAAAAATATTTAATTACCATAAATTTTATAATTATTAAAAATAAAAAAAGATTCATTCTCAAGAAGATTTATTATAACAATAAATTAATCAATGATGAAATGGAAGAATACTCAATTTCATAAGCAATAATGATAAAAAAAGGTTAAAATAAAATATTGAAATCTTGAGTAATAAAGCACGTAAACTTCCTTTCCTTTCGTTTTCCGTTGAGCTTGGAAATATATAAGAATGAAGAAGGGAATAGAAGAATTTATGTTAAAATGTACATTTTGGGTTAGGTTTGGGTTAGGTTTGGGTTATTATTACAAGCAGAATTAAAGAGTTGAGGCAGCATTGAATGTTTGTGTTCATTACTTAAAATACGATTATAATGGAAACGAATGAAATTACTAGCACACTTTAAGATCATTATGCTTTTCGAATTGAAAATTTCGTATATTATACATAAAAATATTTATATAAAATTCTATCTATAAAAATATTTATGAATGTATTTCCATCTGTTTCTACCGTATTCATTCCCTGCATGTTAAGAAAACTTTCAAAAGAATTATTTCAGTGATTGAAAATCACTTTATAAAGTAAATTTTTTGGAATGGCACCATATACTTTCCTTCACCATATGTTTGTATTTTATAAAAAGTTGAATTGAGAGATGTGATAACATACATTTACTTATTTATTTATTATTATTAAGTCGCCTTAACTTCACAAGAATCCTCGAGAAGTCCTCGAGACTATGTTTGTTATATCTGTGGTACATTTGTTAAATTTATAACAAGTACGTGCGATATTAGGTGATTAGGAACGAGTCAATTTCATATGTGCAATTATCAGACGGATTAGGAATTTTCAATCGTGATAATAAGTTGCTTTCGTAAATATTGCTTCTTATGGTAAGAATTCTTGAAGATGCACGAATCCAGTTTCTAATAGACATTCTTTCGATTAATTTTTCAATTAAAATTTTTTTGGAATCTCTAAGAGAGTTCAGAATATTTTGGATAAACATGATTGAAGCAGATTTGACCATTTTGTCAGCAGTTCCATTGCGCACGATGCCTACGTGAAATAAGATCGCATATTCGAAACTCTTAAAATAATAATTGCTCTTCATCCTTAAATTTGTCAAAAGTCGTTTTGGAATCGCCAAATTGGAATAAACGTATACAAAATGTACATTTGCACTATACCGACTTCTGGCGCAAAAGAAATTACAAATCACCTAAAATAAAATTCGCTTTTATTAATTTTTTAGAAAATAAATATATAATCTCTAATGGTTTAAACAGTTTCATAGGAGCCATTGGAATTTTTGATATTAGGAAAATTTTTTATAATATTAAAATTCCATTTTTTCTAGCTAGCAGTGCATCACGGGATATCCCATAGTGTTAAACCCACTTCTGATATGAAACAGTATTCTCTCAACTTCTATCCTTTTCCTCTTCCCTATCATTACTTTACTTTTTTTTTGTACCATTCACTCCTTCTATCCTACCTCAATATTTCTTTTCCCTGCCCCCTTAAACTTTTCTCTTTCAACTCCTGCTACTTCATCTTAATATTATAAGTAAATATTAAAATATTAAATAATAAATATTAAAATATAATAATGTTAGAACAATATCTTTAATATTTTTAAGATTAAACATGGTTACATTCTATATTGTTGTTCTAGATTATTCTTACACATTTTCCCTTCATCTAATTTTCACCCCATTTTCTACAAATTTTTTTACAGCAAACCATTAACAATAACTTATAGACAAGAAGATCTTGCTATTTAGGAATTGCTATCTGTTGAGACAAGAAAAAAATTTCACTCACAAATAAAAACAGTTTCGTATCTATATTACGTATATTTAAAAAGGGGAAATCAAATCGATATACTATCTTATTTTGATAGTTGATCTACTATCTTATTTTTTTATAAGAAAATCCGGATTACTATAGAAAATTTCCTTGAATGTCTCTGAGTATCATAAAAACCGGGACAAATCCGGTCAACTGGCAGTTCTATTCATGAAACATATCTGTAGCAAGTTTTGTATCACGCTGACGTCGTATCCTACAATGATAACGTGAAGATAACGCCGCATGGGCAATGTTCACTGTTTTATATTGGTTGCGACAAACGTTCATTACTACATATGTACGTGTACGTGACGACTAGTGATTCTTAAATTACGAGTGCGACAAGTTTCTTCTACACAATTGCATGTCATCAATTTCCATCGTGTATGTTTGTATGAACATTTAAAATAATGCATTTACGCTTCACAAATGTTAGTTTCGCTTCGCACTTTATCAGTAGTTCAGCAGCATCTGGCTATAGCTTAAAAATCTTTTTAGAGACTACTAAAAAATGTTGTGTCATAAAAAAAAAAAAAAAAAAATAAACTCATTCGATATCTCGAAAAATGTAAAACATCGAAATATTAAAATAAAGATAAATTTTATTTTTATTTAGTAATAATTAATTTATTCGAAATTTCATTTTCAAGAATTATATGTTTATGAAAATTAGATATAAAATTGTAGCTATTTCTTTTATTGTTCATATAGGAATTATATTAATAAGAAAAATTTTATTAACAAAATTAAGATACAAAATATATTTAAGATTAATAACAATATTAACAAGATGATTTTTATGTCGCTTTTTATGAACTTTCCGTTCAAGTCATTTGGAATTTTCATGGTTAACTGAAGGATTTTCTGAAAATTTGTTATAAAATCATGTATGTATCGATATCTATTATATATATTATAGATATCTTTTAATATATATATTATGGATACTACGTTTCATTAGATATATTATAGGTATGTTTTTTTCATTCTGTTATATATGTCTTTATAGTATATCATCATGATTTATACTTGTGTACAATATCAGCTACATTACAAACACAGTTTTGTGATTAAAGTAATCACTGACTAATTCAAAATAAAGATGGATTATTATTGTCTATTAATTAGACTGTGGATCTTGTGCATTATGGAAAATTTGCATAGTACTATGCAAAAGTACATAAAATATCGAAAGTAGTATATTTGTTATAATGTTCAACAGTGGACAAAAATTCCATTTTAGAATCAGTTTTTTAATTTGTGTTTATAGTAGCAAGAAATTGCACAGCGATCCGCATATTTATTTATAGTCAATAATAGTACAATACTATTAGCATTTATAACGTTGACTTTTTTACAACATTCTGTAAAATCTTTTCAGATTATTTTCTTCGCTTACCATACTTTACGCTGTGTTACATTATTTTCTGAAAGTCACACTAAGCGGCAAATAGTGGCTCAACTAATTGTAAGTACTATTTATTTAATTTATCATTCAGTAGGATACGATGTATTTAATTTATTGCTATCTGAGAACATTCATATATATTTATCAAAATAAAACTCTTTTTACAGATTGCAAAGCGATTACACTCTACACCAGAGTTCAAGCAATTTACTAATATTCAAAAGAAAGACATTTTACTAATATTCAAAAGAAAGTCAATAAATTAAGTAAATAGCATGTCTACATCGGCTACTAGGAAATCAAAAATTTGGAAATATTTCCATCACATCGATCGTGACAAAACCTTTAGTAAAGCCAAATGTACACTTTGTGATTATAGTACAGATTACAATGGAAATATTAGACCTTTGCGGAAGCACTTGTATCAGCATATAGATCAGATTAAAGAGCTCGAGGAGGACAGTGAAGACTCAAATCTCAACGTATCGAGTCATAATTGCACAGAGAAAACGGGGAACGCCGCGACTATCATCGAAACAGTGGATTCAACCGCAAGTAACTACGATTACTACCGTGATTTGATGAATGCGGAGATCATGCGTCAGGCAAAACTATTATTCCAAGCACCAGCGATTGAAAAAGATTCACCCAACTCAATCGGCGCCTTCGTCAAAGACACCAGAACCTATCTCGACTCACTGAAATCGTCAAATATACCGGTCGACACGTGGGAAATGATTTTACACATACGTCCAAAACTGTATGGAAATACGGATCTATATTACAACAAAACATTAAAATCAGACGACATTCCTACATTGAATCAACTACTTGAATTCTTAACTGAGCGAGCAAGGTGTGATATGACAACAAACTATTCCATTCCAAACCACGAACAAGCAAGCAATTCACAACGTAGCTCTGCACAAGACATCCGGCGGAAACAGTCAAACTTTTTTACCGATTCGCGATACGAACGGAGTTCATCCCCTCGACCCTCGACATCGCAATCACAGACAATACACCAATCATCCCGCTCTTCAACACCGCAGTCTTCGACAACACGCCCAGTATCTTCGCTCCCTTCAACTCCTGGTCCTTTGATACCACACCCATTACCTTTGCGCCCTTCATCTCCTCGTCATTCCACAATACGCTCATCGTCATCTTACTCACCATCACGTCGGTTGCGATCTCCAATTTTAACGAGAAGAATAGAATGCCCCATTTGTGAGACAAACGAGCATCGCATTTACCATTGCAAAAGATTTCGCAAATGGCCAGTGTCACAACGTCTTCTAATGGTGAATTCCTATTTGCTGTGTCCGAATTGCCTAGGACGTAACTATCATACTTCGACCTGTAGATCAAAAAAATGCCGGAAATGCCATCAACGCCATCATTCTCTTCTCCACACTGACAATCATCCAATCACACAATAGAACATACGTCACTATCAGCCATCACACCAACTACCGAATTAATGACCACAGTATTCCTCAAGGTACGCGCAAACAACGGAGATTGGACAAACTTGTAGAGTTTTTTTGAATACATGCTTAACAACTGTATAACATGCCCAACTTTATAACAGAAGAGTTAGCCAACACGATTCGCGCCCCAAAACAGTATTGCTCAATTCCAATCGGAGCGATGAACGAACTAAGCACAACATGCATTAATACAACAACTCTACCATCTCTTCTCGGTATACAGGTATTGAGGAAACACTTGAATTTCTCATAATATCTCTAATTTTCATCCGCGTTCCAAACGAACCCATCAGCACCAACATATTCTCTCTCTCAGCATTCCTTCAAATATCAAATCTAGCTTAGCAGATCCCATCTTCCACAAACTTTCTCCAGAACAAGTGTTAATCGGGACCGGACCAACGCTCTCTATCTTCAGTATCGGTCAACTCAACATCACCAGCAAGGGATCTTATCTTCCAAAAACCACAGTTGGTCTGAATAATCGGGGGCAGCGTATATCGCATAACGTGTCATCAAGTCAACATTGCCATCTTACAAACATTTAGAACAAAAACCTCGCCAAGTTTTGGATTCTTGAGGAAGTACCAAGCAAGCCTCATCCTTTCAACGAAGAAACGGAGTGTGAAAAACATTTTGTCAAAAATGTCACACGAAACAAAGAGGGAAAATACGTCGTGGCATTGCCATTCAAATCTACTAAAGGTCAAACAGGAGAGTCACATCGTCAATCCCTTCGTCGTTTCTTAGCCCTAGAACGAAAATTAAGGGCCGATCTAACATTAAGGACCGCCTATCAAGAAGAATACAATTGAAGAATAGATCAAACTCGGACACATGACGAAAACCGATATAGACAATAAATAAGGCGATTAGATTCCATCTGCCACATCACGCAGTGATAAAACAATCTAGTCAGATTAGCAAAGTCCGAGTTGTCTTTGATGGATCAGCAAAGTCATCCACTGACATATCCTTCAACGAAATACTAATGTTCTGTCCCACACAAGTCCCATACAAGACGACATTATTCCCCTAGTTCTTCGCTTTCGACCACACAAATATGTTCTGACAGGAGACATCGAAAAAGTGTATCGCCAATTTCTTGTGCGGAACTAAGATCGCATATACCAAAAGATTATTTGGCGGGACGAGGAAAGCAATTTCAATACATACAACTTAAACACAGTCACATTTGTTTGCAGCTCCATTTTTGGACACTCGACGTCTCAAGCAATTAGCCGACGAGGGAGCACATCACTTCCCAGCAGTCTCCGAAACGCTGAAAAGAGACACGTGCGTCGACGATCTTATTACTGGTGCCAACACTCTCGATGACACGAACTAGTTATGTGATGAAATCATCCAGCTTCTACACCGAGATGGGCTGAATATTCGCAAATGGGCATCCAACGAACGCTCGATACTATCTGGATTATTGGAGACCAGTGTGAAACTATCATTAAATCTATTCAACGACAACACCATTAAGACACTCGGCATTTTCTGGGAATCGTCACACGACCGTATTGTATATTATGTTCAACGCGCAACAAATCACAAATTAATAATCAAACGTACCATTCTAGCCGATGTTGCAAAAGTCTATGATCCGCTTGGCTTACAGAGCTCCGTGGAAATATCCGCAAAAATTGTGGACGTTGAAACATTGCACTGGGAAGAATCCGTACCTCTCGACATCCATACCTACTGGACAACATATCATAGACAACTAGGGGCTCTCAACAATCTATCGTTTCCTCGCAAGGCAATTGTGAATGATGCTGATGACATACAATTTTGCCAGCGAAAGGGCACATGGTGCATGCATATGTATCAGATCGCATTCATCGACTTATGGAACACAATGGACTTTATTCTGCGCAAGATCAAGAGTGACTCCGTTGAAGATTGTATCTCTCCCTCGTTTAGAACTATGCGGAGCACTTCTCCTACCGAAACTATAAGAATCTGTTACTCAAGCTATACAATCAAGATCAAGAAAGCAATTTTCTGGACTGATTTCACCATAGTACTACATTGGATTCATACACAACTATCGTCATTAAAAATTCTCCTGGAAAACCGTACAGCAGAAATCAAAGAAAGGACTCCACCTGAACGATGGAGACACGTTCCGCCGGAAAGCAGTCCAGCTAATGCAGTATCAAGAGGACTATTACAAACCGAAATCACGAACCAGAAGATTTGACAATCTGGACCATTATGGTTAATACAGGACGAATCTAGTTGCGCACATCTTCGGCTACAATTTTCAGACACCATCCCGGACAAACCCTGTTTCCAGACAGAAACTCGTCACAATCCCTAACTTCTCAGATACTCTGAATTTACAAAGTTCGCATCACAGCCCGTTGTCGCCGAATTGTAATGATCGTAGTTCGAACGAGAGGAAGTTACCAAAACCATCATGAAGCAACTACAAGAAGAAACATTCCAGCGCAGGTTACATGACCTACATCGAGACGTTTCAAAACAGAAGCAAACTGACCACCTTAAACTCATTCCTGGATAAAATGGAATCATTCGATTTGGAGAACTCATTACCTAGACAAGCTTGACTTATGATGCAAAACATCCAATGGTTATACAAATCACACCAAGTAACAGGCCTAATCATTCGTCATTATCATGACCAAAACTTCCATGAGGGGGAACAAACAACACTACACCATATCAGACAGAAATATTGGCTCTTGGACGGAAGAAATCAAACCAGAAAAATTATTCGAAATTGCATAAGAATTCATTCGGAGCAGTGCCACCGACCACGCAGTACCTTGTGGGAGATTTACCGGCTGTCAGACTAAATACAGCACCATTCTTCACCAACGTCGGCATCGACTGCTCCGGGCCACTCTATATCAAGGAACAATTGGCAATCAAAAATTGGCAATAAATGGCGTATCAAGGTATACGTCGCCGTGTTCGTATGCTTAACTATACGGGCTGTGCACCTTGAACTCACTATCACCTAAGCACCGGAGCCTTTATTGTAGCTAGTCTAAAAAGATTCATCGCCAGACGAGGAAAATGCAGAAAGACTTATTCCGACAATGGCATCAAATTTGTCGGTGACAACAATGAGTTACAAGACCTTTAAAAACTACTCAACACAAAGCTACACCAAGAACAAGTACACACATTTCTCAGTAATAAAGCCATAGAATGGCATTTCACTCCTGCCTAGTCCCTAAACTTCGGCGGATTGTGGGAATAAACGGTGAAATCCTTTAAACATCATCTGAAACTTGTGAGCAGTAATGGACTATTCACTTATGAGGAGTCTGACACATTCATCACACAAATCGAGTCCATACTGAACTCAAGACCCATCATCATCATGTTTTCTGATCCTAATGATCTTCAAGCACAACTCCCGGCCATTTCTTAATCGGCAGACCTCTGACAGAACTACCGGAACACGATTTCAGCAACACCCCAACAAACAGGCTCTGCTCTTGAAAAAAGACGAAGAAAATGAATGAGGAATAGTATGATGTGTGCGTCGAAGGTGAGATAAATAAAAAAAAACGCTGTATGCGCAGATGTAAAGTAATTTTTTAAGTGACGCTTATCCGAATTGTTTTTCCATAATGTTCATGACGTACATACGTAACATCTAGTGAATGTTAAATTGAGTGCGATAAGTTTTTGTCTACACAAATGCGTCATCAACTTCCATCGTGTATGTATATAGTATGAACATTAAAAATAATAAATGCAGTTACGCTTCACAAATGTTAGTTTCGTTTCACACTTTATCAGTTCATCTGGCTATAGCTTGTTAAAAATCTTTTTAGAAAGTACTAACAATGTGGGTCATAAAAAAAAAAAGAGAAAACAAGATCGATATCTCGAAAAATATGACATCAAAATATTAAAATTAAGATAAATTTTGTTTTTATTTAATAATAATTAATTTATTTGAAATTTTATTTTTAAGAATTATATGTTTATGTAAATTAGATGCAAAATTAATTATAGCTATTCCTTCTATTGTTCATATAAGAATTATATTAACAAGAATAATTTTAATAACAAAATTTAGATTATATGGGTAATATTATATAATAATTAAACATGGATTTATTTCTTCTGAATTATTTTATTTAATTAATTTAACTTATATTTAAACTAATGGACGATTAATTTTTATTATAAAGATATAATGAATCTTATACCTTCATTAATAATAATATGATTTACAATATGTTTATTTAATGTAGGTTTTCCTTTTTCATTAAATTTAATTAGAGAAATTTTATTATTAATAAGTTTAATTTTTTAAATATTTATTTATTATATTAAATTGTTTATCATTTTTTATTTATGTAGTATATTTATTTACATTTATTCAACATGGAAAATTCAATAAATTTTTAAATTTTTAATTGTAAATTAATAAATTTATTAAGATTATTAATAGACTTATTTCCTGTAAATTAATTTTTTTTAATTTAATAATTTATTTAAAAAGTTTAATAAAAATATTGAATTGTGATTTCAAAGATATATAATTATTTTAAATTATTATAAAAGATATTAATTTTCATAATTATATTATTTTTTTTTAAGTTTAAATGTAATATTATTAAGAACATATTCATCTGATGAGTCTTTTCGAAGATAATACATTTCATTTCAATCTTCTTCATAGAGTCGAGGGAAAATGAATTATTTCAGATGAATGTTTTACTTGTATTGTGCATTTATAAATTTGTGAAGTTGATCAGAGAATACAAAATACATTACTAGATCGTAGGTAAATTTGATATTAATCCGAATTAACTGATAATCTCTGCGGTTTCCATAGTTCTTTTTCAATTAATTGGTTATCCAAAGAAAATGGTTATTAATTTTCCATGGTGTCTTTATGTCAGTTGTATCATCTTCGAATATTATGAAATTATTTTGTAAAACGTGTGCTTTTGCCCGTAATGATTAAAAGTAACTACCTGATTGTTAGTAAAATGTATTTTCTTTCCACATGTTAAAATACTTTTCTCGTTATTTATTCTTCCATATTTAGACTTTGTTTTCGATTAATTTCTTTATTCTCTATAATTACATTTCTTCGTGTATCATAAGATTCTGCCCGTGAATCAAATTTGACGTCTCTAGTTTGTCTTATATTCTCCTTGATTAATTTTTTAACTTAAGCAACTTCTTTTTTATGTTTTCTACCTATTTTGAAACCATTTTCTTTCCATAACATTTCGTTTTAACTTTTTTACTATTTTAAATCTATTTTCTTCTGTAACTTCTCGTTTTAACTTTAAACTATTTCAAAACTATTTTTTTCTATAACTTTTCTATAATTATGTCAAAACTTCAGGAACTATAGGAGATTGATAAACTAACAATAAGAAAGAAAGTTCTTTACAGACATACTCGTTTTTGCTTCATTTCAGAGAAAATCATGAAAAAAGGAACAAAAAAGTTTTTATTTTCTCACTTATTTATCTATATTTATTCGCATTATTATCTATTTTATCATCCATATTATCATTTTATATATACTTCATTAAATAGATGATACATATAAATATATAGTTCAAAATGCTAACTTTTCGTAGCAATGCAAGTTATACCGAACATTAACTATTCTAACTGCAACTAGACATTATTCTAATAATATTTGATGTACCAAATTTTGATCAACAGTTTGATCTCTCAGTTACTCTCTTCAGTTGATTAGCATCGAATAAACTGAACAAGTAAGGAAATGAAAAGTTTTCTTTTCCTTTTTCGCGATTTTTAAGTGGACCGGAAACAAATTTCTAAAGATGCTTTTTCGAGAATTATTTAGAAAAGGGGGAGGGGGTCTCACCGATTTCGACAATTTCTGAAGATGTTGTAGAAATCAACAGTTTGAAGAACTTTTTCCTATGTATGTAACCACCGCTCGGCTTTAAATTCCGAGATTTTTGCAAAAAGCTATTGCTACTACTGCAATGAATATTGCCTATAGTTACGTGTCTGTAGCAGCGTGTGTGTAAGCGTTGAGTCGCCGATTGTGGTTACTATAGATACATTAAGGCGGCCGGGAATGGACGCGTATAATGAATGTACTTAAAAACTATTTGAGTAGCCGGCCGCGGTTATATGTACAGGAAAAAGTTGTTCAAAATGTTGATTTTTTATAACTTATTTAAATATCTTCGAAATCTGTGAGACCACCTCCCCCTTTTCTAAATAATTACTGCTTTTTCTTACAATTACTTTATCGATTTCCTATATATTCCCGATGTTTTGATATTTAAATTTGAGATACCCTGTATATGGCATATCATAGTTGTGCCAGTTAGCACTGATGATAACAAATGCTATCAAAAATGTTTCTTACAGTTCGATCTTATCGACTTTCCAGTGAGAATTATCCATCAACGTCAACCATTGAGCAAAGATGAAAAGATAGACACCGCTACAGCGTTATAATTTACTTATTAGAAAAAATGAAATTTCGCGGCCCTAGAAAGGGAGAAGAGGGACTGCTGAACATAAAATGAATAATAAAAAATAAACATAAGTTAATAATAATAAAATAAACATAAAACTGTTAATAAGAATTTTTATCATTTTCTGAGATATTAATAAAAAACTTTGGGTAAAATATATATATATATATATATATTGAATTCTATCTATACAGACGTGATTGACAATAGTCAACGCTGTATTAGTCATTTTTGATAAGCATCGGATTTATATCATAGTGATATTGGTCTATAAGGTAGTTCATTTAAAATCCGACTTCAATTTTAAGTACAATAGATACGTAGATTCAATAATTACAGTGACTCCCATTAATATTCAAATACTTAAATGTTCGAGCAATTTATGTATATTTCAAGTTTCAATCATATATCACATGTTATAACATTGTAAAAAGAAATCGTAAAATAATAAACTTTTACTTACAATTAGTGTTAGACTATTAGTGTCAAACTCATTTACAATTAGTGTTAGACACATTTTAGAAACTATTACTTTCGTGCACCGTGCGTTCTTTTACAAAATGTTTTTATACTATATAACAGATGATAAAGAGAAAATACTTTTCTTTTCCAAGATGCTCTAAATTATCATAATATATAAAAACGTCGAAAAATTTGTTGAATGAATTTAAAACCTAGGACCACATTTCTATAACGATTTCTCTACACTTGCTGTATGATGCCTTTTCGTCAATTTATTGAAATTTGAATATCAAGCAAAAAACGAATATATGTTTCTTGAGTTTTCGTCATCTAACAATGACCCTGATATTCAAAGTTCAATAAGGTGGCGAAAAAAAGATCACACATCATGTATTTCAGAGTTCTTATAAAGTTTCAATTTTCAAATCTATTATAAATACAATCATGAAAAAATGACAATTTTTAGCATCTTCGATAAGAAAAGTATCTTCACTTATTCATTAGCTACGTGATGTGAAAACGTTTTAGAACAAAATGGCGCCTTCAATCTTTTAAATGATCCCAAATTCATTATTGTACGATTTCCTGTTACGAAATTGTAACAGGAAACATTTGGTGTCCGAATATTAATGAGAGTCACTGTATATTTTCACAAAAGACTTAGGACAAGTACTGTATTTGTATAATAAAAATAAATAATAATAACAAATAAAATAATAAAATAAAAATTATACAGTAAATGTAAATTATAAATTATATATATAATAAGTACAATATTTATAGTATAAATTACACAATGAGTATAAATTATGAACAAAATATGCAATATAGAATACGAATTATTAGCAATAAATACATTACATACAATATAAATAAATACAATAAATATAAAACAATTTTAAAAAATAAAAACTGTCATTTTATTAATATATTTTATTATTATATATTGTATATTCATTCTATTATTAAATTAGGTTGTCCGGAAAGTTCATGCCGATTTTTAAGGAAATTCGAAGACAATATCTTTATGTATTTTTTTATTCAACTACGCATTCACCATTTTTTCCTACAACTTTTCTCCATCTTTCATGCCACTTGAAGATTCCATCGTTCCAGAATTTTTCAGATTTTTCAGTAAAAAATTTCTCACGATGGTTTTTACGTCCTTTTTTATGAACTTTTCGTTCAAGTTATTTGGAATTATTTTTCTGTATCGATATCTTAATAAGGTGTACACCCCACGCAACGTGACGATCATTTCTTTCAACTGTATTTTTTTTCAGATTGCACATTAGAATTATCGTTTGACTGAAGCTGGTGACTTTATTCAGTTTATATAGTATATTAAGTAAAATAAAATAGAGGACATACGATATTTATATCCCTGTTTAAGTATTACAGATTTGCATATCGTCTCTTTAAAAATTTCTTTCAAATTTTCCCCAATTTTTTTTCACACTTTTACCAAAAAGTCTTTTTTTCCTACTCTTAGCATTGCAAACTGAAAATTTTGCGAGCAATGACCCTAATGTATCATTCTCACAAAATTAACTCTCCGAGTACTTGCAGTCTCAGGGTTACTTCTGATCCACACGGATATTCCACTAATAATCCATATTTAAGGTCACCGATATTGTACTAACACAGAGTGACGGTCGCTCGAAACCAAGGTCTCACTGATATTGCTCTAACACAGTGAAAGACACCCGACTCATATAGGAGCATGAAGCAAAGAAAAATTGCTCGTTGGCAATGAAGACTGGAAACAACAAATGAAAAATGGAAACAACAAATAGGAACAACGGAAAAATGCAATAAAGGAACAAAAATAATAATAAAAGCAGTAAATAAAAAAATTAATAAATAATAATAAAAGCAGTTAATAATAAAAATAGTAAAATATTAAAATAAACTAAAATCTAAATAGTAAATACGAAAATAATAAACACATTAAAAATAGTAAAAACACTAAAATATGAATAAACTTTGATATAAAAAATTGCTTCGATTTGCTGCACACGTCTTTCTTCCTCGGAGCGTTACTTAGGGTAAGATTAGAGTGGAGCGATGAAGAACGAGGATAGCAGCGAGGTGAGCGTTGCGATAAAACAAACCAATGTAATGTAATGGAAGTGTTTATAATGGAGCGGCGTGGAGAGCTATGACGAAAGCGGCGTAGAATAACGGTACGGCTAGAATCAAAAAAGGTTGTTTCTATCAGCGGAGACCAACGCGTTCGGCAACATTCGGATGCTTTCGGTAGCATTCCATCGCATTCAATTGAAGATCGAAGTATTTACATATATATTTATTATTTCTGCTTATTTTATTATCTATTTATCTATCTATTTATTTATTTTTTAATTTATGATTAAAGTCGCATCTACCTTCTGGTCATTAGCGACGGCTAGGTACTGTTTCCTTCTTTTTGAAACGAATATATATTATGGTAGATGTTAGTTTCCTTTAGATAATTCAGGACATTTCCTATGTGTTTCTGCGACATCAGGGATGCCGGTGAAGTTATTTTGTATTATTGCCTTTGAGCGTGGTACTTGCTGCATTCAAATAGACGACGATTGGTTGCTAAAATTCGGTAGCATTGGATACACATTGAGAGTTCTGTTTTTTTAAATAGATACTCATATGTGAGTTTGCAGTGTGCTGTTTTAAGCCTTGTCATGACTATTCTTTTCTTTTCATGTTGTTGGAAGGCATTGTTTGATAGAAATCTTGGGTTATATTATGAGTTTTTGTTTTTTTGGAGGTGTTCTATATTTTGTTCCATGATTGTTTTTCGGCATGGTGTAATGTTACAACAAGGTTTTGATAAGGAATTCGTCTTCGGATGACATCCGACAAGGGCGATGTTGCTTATTTGGCTGCTATGTTAGCTTCCTCGTTACCTTTGATTCCCTGGTGGGATGGAATCCAGGCGATGATTATGTCTTTGTTATTGTTGGTGAGATACGTAAAAATAAGTTGAATGTTTAGAATGGTTTCATGTTTTGTTTTACTATTATTATTTTTTATTATTTATTATTTTTTTCCTAGCTTCTGATCTTGTTTTTTGCGAGACATGAGTTAGTATGTGATATTTAATTGCAATATCTTCTACAAGCACAAGTTTTTGCTGCTTCCTCGAAGACATTTTAAGACATACTAAGAAGAACGGCTCGCTGTAGCATTTCTCTCCTCGGTTTTCTCCGCGTCATTATAAACTCAACGCTCTGCTGGCTTCACAGCTCTCCTCTCTACTCGCCGCTCCACTATCATCTCGTGCTTAGTGAGATCGTCACTAACACAAACAGCTCCCATCAATGTGTGCGTTGGTACATTCGAGTGGCTTTCAGCACTGGTCAAAAATGGCCCCGACAGTACTCGGAGGGTTAATAGGAATCGCCTCGGCTCAACGCGAGTAATGGTCGACGCAGGTTAAATACTAATACCTTTTTGAGACCGGTAAAGGTTCGATGTAAGGCCTATGAGGACATGGTCGAATCTCGCTGCTTCGCTGAACTTTCCCAACGGTGCCGTTCCATGCCTCGTTATTTTCTCACGCTGACATGGGACGCAGTGATTCGCCCATTGGCAACAGTCTTTATTTATTGATGGCCATACGTACCGGTGGGTAATTAATTTCTGTTTTGCACGTAATCCTGGGTGAGAGAGACAGTGCAACTAGTTAAAGATTCAGCGTAGAATCATATTTTGGCTATATGATCCTATGGGCCCAATGGCCTTGTTGCTGTTGTTTGTGTCGCAGTACAAGTGTACATTTATCTCAGGAAAGTGAATTTTCCTGAGTTGCAGCGCGTATGACTGAAATTTTAGAAGCTTTAGAAGCTTCCTCTAAAGCGGAGGGTTCGGGTGGACACGATACGACTTCCATCCATGACATGGCGTCCTCTATCTTGTACTCGTCACCATATATGTGCCTAATGTCTGTGGTATACTGACTAATAAAATCTAAATAGCGATACTGCCGCGGTGAGCATTTTTGTAGATTTTGCTTAAATATAAATGTAAGCGGTTTGTGATCGGTATACAGTCTGTCGTGGAAGTCTTCATACATCCATAAAATTTGCTATATCTGACTTAATAAAAAAATTTAAGAATATATACTCTCAAAGAATTGTTTATATTCGCATATTAACACATGATCTGCATCAATATATTTCCGAAATAAATTAAAAAAACGTAAAGTAGTAGTCACAGAAGTCTTCATACACTTGAACAACCTTATAAAAACATAATATTTTGTATTATAAATACAGACTTTCGGCTTCATATCTTCAGTTAGAGTGTAAAACGATCTCGATTATAAGTACACACTTTGTTATAATATATAATACACTATGTTGACAAGAAAGGAAATTCCTTTAGATACTCGCAACTTAGTGGTACAACTACGAGAAGAAAGAAAATCTTATAGAGAAAACGCTAATATGGTTAAAATAAGTCGTACAACAATAATACAATCAATAATAAAAAAATTTTAATTTGAGAGGTACAAATTATAGTAAACCTAGATTTGGCTGTCCAATAAAATTAAATGCTCGTCATGTTCGTACTATAATTCGTAAAGTGCAAAATAATTCAAAAATTAGTGCACCAAAATTAACGCAACACATTGTGGGAACCACGGGCGAGAATTGTCATTTAAAAACTGCGAGAAGAATACTGAGAAGAGCTGGTTTTCACCCTTACTCTAGAAGAGTAGCGAGAAGATAATCGTTTATATTCAGAGTAAATCAACAGAAACGACTTGAATTTGCCAAAAAATATATTAATAAAGATTTTGAATTTTGGAAAAAAGTTGTATTTGCAGATGAAAGCAAGTATAATATTTTCGGATCTGATGATAGAGGAAAAGTTTGGAGAAAAAAAAAAAAAGACATGGAGATAGATACTAAAAATTTAATTCCAATTGTTAAGCATAGCGGGAGACATGTAATGGTGTGCAATTACTGCATCCGGAACGGGAAACTTAGTATTTATTGAAGGTATCATGGATCGTCCAAAGTATTTTAATATAATGCGAGATAACTTGCCAACTTTAATTCAACGTTTGGGCATGGAAAATGAATGGGTCTTCCAACAAGATAACGATCCGAAATATACAGCTGTGGTTGTTAAATATTTGTGGTTATTAAATATATTGTTATTGTATTATGTTCCACGGAAATTATTTACACCATTCCAATCGACAGATCTTAACCACATCGAGCATATTTGGGCAAAGTTAAGTAACAGAATCAAAAAACATATAATATTACAGATGAAAAATCTTTAAAAACTAATTTACGAAAAGCTTGGGACGAAATTATTCCAGATATTATAAAAAAAAATTAATTTTGTTGATGCCGAGAAGATTACAGGCCGCTATTGATGCAAAAGGAGGGCCTACAAGTTATTAATACAATATTAAGTTCAGTTTTTTTTAGTTTTACATAGTTACCAAAAGTGGTAACTAGCCACTTTAGTGGCTTTATATTTCACATTTTTTTTAAGTTTTTTTGTTAATAAGATTAATAAACAATATTTCTTAACACGTGTCTAAATTTAATTAATACACAATTTTATGTAAAAAAAATAGCTTAAATTACTATATTTGTTATAATAATTAAAATTTATGGGTTATACGAAGACTTTTGTGACTGACTGTATAATGTAAAGTTCCGTCCTTCAATGAAGTGGTGAAAGTGTTTTATGGCACAATACATAGCCAGTAGCTCTCAGTCAGTTCATGCTCTGTATTTTCGTTGCGCGGCGGAAAGGTTCTTTGTGTAAAAGGAAAGGGGCTGGCAGGTATCTTTTATTTGCTGTTGTAAAACTGCACCTGTAGCGTGCCGATCTGATCTCGACGTATAAGTAGCGTTGAGCAGATCGGTGGCTTGCTGTCTTTCAACGAAAGTTAGCTGATTCAAGATAGAATTGTTTTAAAGTTAGATAGGTTGGCTTGAGGAATATAAATTGTCGTAAGTAAAAGATTGATAAAATTTGAGTGAGTTTGATAGTCGAACCGTGACCTGTCGTACGTCGATAGGTTACTCCGAAACTTCTGTGCGCACTGCGCTATAGCTGGATTCTATGGTTTAGGGAGGTATGTTAGTTGCTTCCAGATGTGAGCGAGGTCGGTCTCAGAACGTAGTATTTGCACTTTCTAACGGTCCCAGGATGTGTCCCTCAGAATATGTCTTGGATTTATGGATGTCGTAAAAAAGTTGTGATAAAGTCATTTATCGAGCTTTAAAATTGAGCGTCGAGCATGACGAGCCTTGGAATTGGTAATTCGGTGTGACTACAGTAGAAGATGCAAGGTAACGAAGGACATGGAATATGGTCACGGGAGATCCCTGCCGTAGAGAAATTAGAAATTGCAAAATTGCTTTCCCTGGCTCGATGGGTTGTTCTTCGCGGTGCGAATCCCACCTCCTTTGTGTTCGGCAGCGCCGATTGCACAATCAGATGCATCGACTGTTATGTTCACAGGGGCGTTAGGCTTTGAATGTGTCAACAGCGTCGCGTTTGCTAGCCCTTCTTTTACTTCTACGAAGGACTTTTCCGCAGTTTCGGTCTAATTCACGGATAAATCATTTAGCGGTATCATGACCTTAGCGACGTGCTGAATGAATCGCCTGTAAAACTTTACCATGCCGAGGAATTTCCTAAATTCCCGTATGACGATAAGTTTAGAGGATTCTCGGATGGCTTCAACGCTTTCCGCGAGAGATTTTATTCCGTCCTCATTGACGATGTAAAAAGGTGATCTCAACAACGCCGAAAACACATTTCGCGAGGTTGATCATGATGCCGTATTGATTCAAACGCTCGATCAGTAGCTTCTGATGTTCCTTATGATCGGCTTCAGTAGTTGATTCAATAAGAAAATCATCAATACACGCATAAACGACATCTAGCCCGCGTACTCGGTTTACGAAAAGTTTGCGCCGCAGACCGAAGGACAAAAAATTAAACTCGAATAAACCGCACAGCGTCGTAATTGCCGTTTTTGCTCGGTCATTTGGTGCGACCGGTATCTGATTATACGCGCGTACCAAGTCTATTTTGGAAAAAATTTTCTTCTCGTACAACGCATGCGCGAAATCCGCGATATGAGGCGGTGAATACCTGTCTGGTATGGTGCGGGCATTGAGGGCCCTGTAGTCGAACCTTCTCGTCTTCGGCACTAGATGTAAAGGCAACGCCCATAGACTTTTCGAAAGACGGATGATGCCTTGTTGGAGCATAAACTCTATCCCAGTAAATTCTATCTTTCTTTACAAGGAGTTGAAAATATCGACTTTTAACGTGTGTAAGAATACTTTCTATAGTCATTCTACACATACATACAAAGCATCTCACCTGATTCTGATACATTGATTTACGTTACTATAATTATTCATAGCAAAAAATGTTTCACATGAAACTGAAAGGTTTTGAGAGAGGTATATTCTGACATTCCTTTTTTCGTAAATGAACACATAAAAATCACATTAAAATTAATTTTCTTTTTTAAAAAAAATTATTTTTTATATTTTATATTTTTATATTTTGTATTTTATATTTTTATATTTTGTATTTTATATTTTTATATTTTGTATTAATATTTTTTCATATTCAAAGGGATGGAAAAAACCATCTAATCAAAAGTTACTAGTCGTTTGAGGTAATGAATTACACCTTGATTCGATCTCTCGTAGTCTGTTTAATTTTTCCTTTTATAAAACTTTCTAAAATTATATTTCAATCACATTACTTGCATAATAAATTAACTCGATTAAAAATATATGAAAACAGCATAGAAGGCAATTCTTATTAATTATTCATATTTTTCTTTGTGCCAGCTTTTCCTTTTTCTTCATCTTTCTTCTTTTTTTTTTTTTTGCTTAACAATAAAGGAGATGGGTTAAGGTTTTGCAAATTATTGAACTATACTAACGATATAACGTTAGTTGGTAGAAAAGAACTTAAAAAGATTCTTCTTTTGCATTTCATCTTTGAACCACTGATCTAAATGTTGTCGATCCGACAACTTATGACCAATATCGGAATTGTAAATACTAAATATATAGTTCCGTTTATATTATACACAAAAATAAAAAAATTGAAATTATTCTATAAATTAATGATTTTCTGTTTGTTTACTACCAGTACAGAAGATATCGATTCGAGGATTGGCTGACTCGTTACATAATTTAAATAACATAAATTTTTAGTCAACATATTTGATACACGAAAATTATGGGGAATAATTTTATAAAAATATTAGAATTCATCCTAAATTATATTACAATTCTTAAAATAAAATACTGAATGAAATATTTAAATTTATGTCCTTCAAACTCCATGGTCTTTAACGTTTTCTATGAATTCTCATTTCTCTATAAATAAAAGAGAAGGATCTTTATTTATATTTGAACTAATCTCGTTTTGAACAGTAGAAACTAGGAATCTTTTGTTGAATCGATTTTTATAGTAAATAATGCCAACAATTTCTCTTAAGCTATGTATTTTCATAAACCGTTATTTAATCATCTGAATGCTGTAAATGAGTGCTGTAATATTTCGTATCGCTCATTAAAACGATGTTTACCCCGATGACGGAGCCCCCGATATCTGCTATTACGAATTCTCAGCGAAGTTGTAACTCCGCTTCGCGATGGTGTACTACGTTGCAATGCGTATCCCATTCGCTGCGTGTAATATGTACTCACTTCTGTGTCTTTTTACACGCGAGCGGGGGTACACGCGTAGATCTGCAACGTAGTCCATCAGATACTTAATGTTCGTTAGACGGTCGGTTATGAAAATGCGGGCCGTTTGGGGATCGTCGAGTGAGACCGCGTTTGCTCATGATGGTTTCTCGCCGACAACGTGTATGGGAAAGAACCATTGTACGCTCTTCCTTGAAAGCGAGCGCAGCAGAAGCATAGGCCCGACTGTGAGGCTCCTCTTCTTCTTGACGATCGGGATTCTCTCCATCTCATCAGACATTCGATCTGTTCCTCTAGGTTGTCCAACCTTTTATTGATAAGCGCCATTTCAAGATTCGTTATCGCAGAAACAATCGCCGGCCTAGTTTCGTATGTGTCCAGAATCATGTCGGCCAGGTTCGCTATTTCTTCTAGTGGGCTTTCTTGCTTCTCCAAGAATGACTTTATTGACGGTGGCATCTTTTGTAGGAAAAGCTTTTTTAACAGTTCCTGATCAAAAGTTTTCGCCCCGTCTTCCAATAAATGTAGGAGTCTCCGCAGGAACTGCGACGGCTTCTTGTCTCCTAATTCCTCCTGGCTCAGCTGTTGCTGGGTCCTCCTCCTTTCGAAGTCCGTTATTCGATCAATTATCGCCGCCTTTAGGCGATTATACGGATCGACTTCCGGTGGATTCCTAATTATATCCATAACCTCACTCACGATTTCCCTGTCGATCGTTCCGACTACGTAATCAAATTTGGTCTCTTGCCTCGTTATCCCTCGCGTCCTAAATTGCGCTTCCATTTGCGCGAACCATACTTCTGGATTGTGTTTCCAGAACGAGGGTATTTTCATGCTTACCTCTTCGATTTCTCCTTCCATGAGGCTGTGTTCGTCATGCGGTTCTTTGTTTTCTTGATTGCTTCTTGTGCTCATTTTTGCACTCCGTCAGTTTAAGGTTTTTATTGCACTAATACAAATATATACACAGAAAACAATCGTCCACTAACTAATTATTTATTGCGAGTGTATTGCGAGAGCTGACGTAGGAACACGGCCTGAACACGCGGAATGATTTCGTTTACGTGAACCTTCGGTTTTAGAAAACTTACTGTGTCTGGCGTGTTGGAGTCGGCCCTTATATACGGCCCGACTCCCATTGTGTTCTTTTCGGCCGAAGGATCGGAAAGTAAATTGTTTTTCTGCAGTTTGCTCGGTCAATGCCATAAAAGAATTTTGACAGTTACCGTATGGCCCTAACGGTACTGCGTTTCGGGTCCAAGTCGTTGAAATATTATTTATGTTGCTGCCTGGGTCGTGTTCCCTACAATATAAATATATATATAAATGCATAAACATATACATAAATGAACTAATTTATTGAAAAATTTCAAGAATGTAAATTTTATTGTGAATATTTTGAATATTGCATACGTTTTGCAAATAAATTTTGCATAAATGCATGTTCAGTCGATAGTTCACATGTGAGAATATATCTATGAAATAAGTAAAGAGTAGAATAAATAAAATAGTAAATGATTGTAAGGAAGAACGAGTTGCATTGACTAGTCTATTAAAAAATAATTTCTTGTGGTCAATCAAACGGGAGGTAGTCCTATATGTATATAATAATGAATAAAGATTTTCACGTTTCTGAGAAAATCGAGTTGAAAATTTATTAAGTACCAAAGTGATTTTTACTGAAATATATTAAAAGTTTATTTTCTTCACAATGACACCTTAGACATTGAAATTTTATTTAAAATTTTTTTACTTAGTTTTGCATAAGAAACTTCCTTGTATTGATTACTTGCGCAGGTATGATTGTCAAATTAATTGAACCAGTCACTGTATGTGTTTTATTGTTTGACATGTTTTTCATAGTTATAAAGGAAACTTAATAATATACGATATATTGGATTAATATAATGGATGTAGGAAACATAGAAAATTATGTTTATTGTGTCAAATTTCATAATGAATCAACATTTTGCTTCAGTCACAAAGATATCTTAGATACGATTTTTTCACAAACTGAAACTGCAAACAAAAGTAATGATGTGCCTTCATATGTTAATACAAAGATGTAGTTATTTGTACTAAAAAGTTGAACATTTCAATATCCAGAAAAAACTTAAAACGACCTATTAAATTAACTATTCGATAATATAAAATTCTATTAAAAAATATATAATTAATATATTAAGTACAATTATAAAATGTATCACAATAATTAAAAAGCATAATTAATAAATTGAAAATTACATAATAAATTATAATTAACATAATTAACAAAATAAAAATTACATAATTATATAATATGGTTGTTATTCGAAAATTACATTAATCATTATTCAAAAACTTTTGCCAGACAACATTAATTAGAATAAGGGAGGCTCTATTGTATTAGAAAATGGTTTGCGTGAACTGTATTCTGTTCATGGTAATGTCTATTTAATTCTTTTACCAACATTATAATCAGAATGATTTTCTTTGTACAATTTACTTCATTTATTTCTATTGAAATACTCTCGTTGCGATTTGTGCGAAACAGGAGATTAATTCGAAATAACGTTTTAATTGATACACTTTAAATTGTTTCATTATTAATGCAAATTTTACATCACGCGTATCAATTGCATATCAACTATATACATGTATA
>NW_025110028.1:174299-178083 GCF_011392965.1 Frieseomelitta varia | reverse complement strand
TAATGTATTCTTATTACACTCTGAAAGCATTGCGCTACAAATTACCGAAAAATGTGGCTATGATGATCACTACGTTACAGATAGTACAAATGATGATGGGTTGCACTGTAACTATTGCGGCTTATTATTACCAAAGAAGTGGTCATTTTGAATGTTATTGTACACAGAAAAATTTCATACTTGCTTTTCTCATGTATTTTGGCTATATGATCCTCTTTGTTAGATTTTTTTGTAAGAATTACTTGTCCGCCGAACATGCGAGCAAAGACGGGAAGAAAATTCAGTTCGATGAAACCGCGAAATATGGCAAAAAAAAAACTAATTAAGCATATTTTTCTGAACGAATACGATGTTTCCTGAGAATCTTTTCTGAAAATATAGAAATTCGTTTCGAGAAATGATTCATAACTAGGGATTGAAATAAATAGTTGTCTATTGTTTTTAAGAAGAAAAAAGTCTTGTGGGATATTGGTGGAAATTTCTTTAAACAGTGTTCTTATAGAACATATATTTTGGAATTTATTTAATAGAAGCTCTTTGGGGATAAATTGCTTTGAAACGTTTATTAGAAAATAGGATAAATGTCTGAATGATATTAGATTGATCATAGTATCAATATCGATATAAAATAAATAAAAGTATCAAATGGTTAATTATTTTTATTAATATAATATTATATTAATATTTGGTCACATGTGTGTGATGCGGAAATGTATAATTATCTGATTCTACTTTTCATAGAATGGTATTCGGTATTTGTTACAATTATTATTTTTGTATTCAATTATATTGTATGTTTATTTTTATGTGGTATATTTTTTTATTGTATATCTTTTTGGTATTATTGTACTCTTGTTGGTATTATTATTATTTATTATTTAGTTTTATATTGTTCATATTATATATTATATTCCATATTTCCTGTGATGTGAAAACATTCGCAGAAATTTTGTTGAATTTGTTTCGAACGAGAAGTGAAATTTTAATGGAAATACAATGAGCATTATGAAAACAATTCATGTGTAATCACATTTTACTTTTATTTTTATTCAGGATTCAAACCCGCAATAAATTTATTTTTATTTCAGCATGTGTAATAATAAATTTTTGTAAAATGATTCGATGTTACACAGTTCAATATTTAATATGCCCTATAACAAAGAATAAAGAAATTTCTGAAATAAACAGATGGAATTTATATTTAATTTAATCTAGATTATAAAATATTTGCCAATAAAATTCCGAGCATTTTATGCTACGGTAGGACATAGATTTTTGTATGATACATTTTTTTGATAGAAAATATGTTTAGGAACTTTCTATGGAAATATGTCTTTGTAAAGGACTCTATTGTTTATTCATAACATAACCCAGCATAAAAAATGTTATAAATAGTAGTCATGTTTTTATAAAATGTATTAAATAAAAAATTTTTAGTATAGAAGTGTTTCAAGTATGTTTAAATGTACCTTCATGTTAAGTTAAGAACTTCGTCAGGAAATTCTAAGAATATACCGGATATGGCACGTAACTGTCGCCACGATTTCTCAGGCACTTCTAATTGTGTGATAAAGAATGTTCTGAACAAAAATTAATCAGTTTCTAGTTGGCTACAAAGTACAACATAAGAAATTACAAAAACTTTTTTTTCGATAAAAAATTTAGGTCACATTGATTTTTTTTAAATGGCATCGTGTATTTTTGACCTCGCAGGATTATTGCTTCTGAAAAAGCGAATTTAACGACCTACTACACTATGATCTTCAGATGTCTTTGTCATCAGAAATTTAGGTTCAACCAACAGTAATTGTGCATTGTAAATTTTTAGCGTGAAAATTACGTTCTCTGAACCAGTGAAAGTCAACTCTGAACCAGAAATGATATCTCTGACAGTTAATTACACATTGTTAGGATACTTTTGTCGGTTTAATGGTCTGACACTAAAGTACAAGTCATGTTAATATTTTTTCATAACATTAATATCAACATGACTTTCACCCTAACAAGTCACAATTGTTCATTCTGCTAAGACAATTATGATATTCAGTCTTATTCTATCAGTACAAAACTAAGGAGGTATTCTAATAGTAAAAAGATGCTGCTTATGCTCGGTAAATGTGATAGAAATGCACGTAGAGCTGCAAATATGTACACTACAGAATATCCAGACAGACGGCACCCGTATCCAAAAATGTTTTATAACATTGAAAGGTGTGCGAGAGTACATGAATGAAACAAAGGAAATTTCGATATTAACGTTACTGTTGATTGAACCAAAATTTCTGAAGTCAAAAACATCCGAAGGTCATAGTATAGTAGGTCATTATATTTATTTTTTCGGAAGCAACAATCCTGCGAAGTCAAAAATATACGGTGCCATTTCAAAAAATCAATGTAATCTTGATTTTTTTTATCGAAAAAAGGTTTTTGAAATTTTTTATACTGTACTCTGTAGCCAACTAGGAATTGGTTAATCTTGGTTCAAAACATTCTTTGTCACACAATCAGATGTACCTGAAAAATCGTGGTGACTGTTACGTGACATGTATTCATTTCATTTTAAATATTTTGCATACTGCATACGTTTTGCGTAAGTACATAAATTTTGCATTAGTGCACATTCATCTGATATTTCATTAGGCGAGGATATATGTAAAGTAAGTAAAGAATAAATGACTACAGGGAATAATTACCTGCATCGATTAGTCCATTAAAAAATAATTTTGTTGTGGTCAACCGATTGGAAGATGATCTTATATATAAAAATGAGATTTTCTCGTACTAAGTACCAAATTAATTTTCAAATTTTTAACGAAATAGACATTCAAAGTCTATTTTCTTGAAAATTGGGCCATAAACGTTAAAATTTTACTCTCAATGTTTTACCCATTTTTGCATAAAGAATTTCCTCGTACTGAATGAATTGAACACGTGTCACTGTATGTGTTTCGTTATTTGACATGTTTTTCATAGTTACAAAGAAAACTTAATAAAATACGAGATATTGGATTAATATAATGGATGTACACGTAGAAAATTATGTTTATTGCGTTTAATTCCATGATGAACATTTCGTTTCAGTCACGAAGATATCCTAGACACGATTTTTCTATAAACTGATGTTACAAACAAAAATAACGATGTGTTTTCTTATGCTAATAAAAATATGTACTTATTTATACTAAAAATGTTAAACATTTCAATAGCTAAAAGAAGCCCTATAACATTCTTAACTATTAAAATATATACTCACTAATTTTAATAAAATTGTAATAAAAACCATATATAAAAACAGCATAAAAAATATAATTAATGTAAAATAAAAATTACATAATATAAAAAATATGTTTGTTACTCGAAAATTGCATTAATCGTTAATCAAACGTTTTTGTTTCCCTACTAGGATATGGGATAAGGGAAACTATTATATTATAATAACGTGTAATTTAATAGTTTGCACGAACTGTATTCTGTTTGTGATACATCTAGTCGTTAGTTAATTCTTTTACCAACATTATGATGAGAATGATTTTCTTTGTACATTCCACTTCAGCTTTTCATGAAAATAAATCTAAAGTGGAGTGTACAAAGTAAACCATTCTCATCATCATAAAGTAACAGCTGGTCCTCTCGTTGCGAAACAGGAGTTAATTCGAAATAAACAACATTTTATTTGATATACTTTTAATTATTTTATTGTTAATGAAAATTTCATATCACACGTATCAACTATATACATGTATACCAAGAATCAAATATACAGATTATAAGAAGATTGAGAGGC
>NW_025110028.1:161898-173711 GCF_011392965.1 Frieseomelitta varia | reverse complement strand
TTGAAGACAAGCCGATTCGATTTGTCGGGATGGATTAACGGACAGCAACTCAGACATGCTTTTCCTCCCTCAACTTTATAATATTTATGGCAACTATAGGGAGCATAATAATGTACTCCATGGTCATTGATTCCTATATCGATACATTGTTCGACGGTAAACTCAGAACAATTGTTTAAATTTTCGTTTGCTGCCGTTGGAGCGACAGCAATCAACAACAGACATAACACTGAAATTCATAAATAAAAACATTATTGCAATTTATCGAATTCTGTCGTTTTAATTCAGTTTCTTTTAACGCCTGAATTACTAAAATGACCAATTTATAAATTCTCACGGAAGTTTTTATGTTCATAACAGTATATTTTTAGTAAAATGTATGAGTTATTCTCATTATAAACTTTTTTTTTACAATTCAATTTCTCGGCTACATATTTTATACTTTAGTCGTCGGTAATTTTAGTGCTAATTGAGCTTTTTCCCAACTGAATATTCCAGTCTAATATTTTAACACGTAGTAATCACAAGTTTTAGTACCAATTTTTTTAAAATTTGTTCCTCAAATTTTGTGTTCGACAGAATATCAAGTTTTATTCTTGTTATGTTGAAACATTACCAGCGATTATGACCTTAAATATCGCCGTTGATTTTGAAGTTATGTAAAAATTTTGTCAACGAATTTCGTTAACATGGTAATAATTTTTCTGTGTTTGGAGGGATTTCTAAAATTTCAACGGGATTTTAAATTTTCGTCGCCACATTTTTAAACGAAATCATATACATTATTGTACATTTGTCGGTATATAATTCGATATTCTTTATAAAAAGAAACTATTAATGTATGTTTGTTGAAAAATTGTTAGTTTGAATATTTTGACTTTGATTTAACAAAATTTATTGTACGGAGAATAAGGAACAGTTTTTTTGTGTTCATTCGTAGATTTTACAGAATTGAATTTAAAATATCTACTAAACGAATAATGATTCGACGTACGTAGGTTAATAGTTTTTTAGAGAAAATGTCAAGCAATATCGCCTAATAAATCAAAAATCAGTTGCTATCGAGCGTTCAAATTGAACAGACGTGTTTTCCTTGCTCGCGTGTGCCAATCATACAGAGTACAATAATAAAGTACTGTGGAAATGTGCGTCATAGTGTGGATAGATTCTCCATCTCCGACACACTTTGAGTCAGAGAGTGTGCATCAACAACGAGGACTCTACATATAGGGGCCCACACACAGATACCAATCAACACCATAAACCCGTCATATGTTTCAACTACACAAGCAAAATCCTATGCTACTGTTACAATGCTTAATTCTTTTCCAACTAAAGAGCAAGCAATCCTAATCGATGCTATTGACTACACAATGAAAGACTACATACTCGCATTCGCAAAAGCCACTGCCCCGAAGCTATCCGTTTCACTTCCCGAATCTCCAATGGTCGTATCTGTATCTATCTCGAGAAAAAGACTGCAGCACAATACTTCGTAACTAACCATAGAACAATAACTACCAATAACGTACATACTACGGTCAGACCGCTAATCAATCTATCCCAGAGATTAATACTTCCAAATGTCTCACCGTCCATACCACACGAATATATAGAAAAATACCTCACAAATATCAACATTCGAATGACATCCAAATTAACGTTCGAGCAGGTATACAGGAAACAGGATTTACTCATATAATGAGTTTTAGAAGACAAGTTTTTGTCAACTCAGACGACCTCCCAAAAATTCCTCAATCTTTCTTAATAAATCACGATGATACACAGTACAAAATCTTTCCATCTACGGATAAACTCAACCACCTTCTATTCAAAGAAGGAGGCCAAGTCGCCAAAGATTGCAGCAATCCACCCCAACCCACAGCAACAAACCAGGTAAAAACAACGTAATCTAAAAACGAACTGACACAAGACAGAACGCACGAATACACAAATACAGCAAATACAAATACTCCTCCCAATATTTCAAATATAACTGGAATCGAAGCTACCAACAACCATCGGAAAACCTTACCTGAAACAGACGATTTAACTGACTACGAACTCCCAACTGTAAAAGACCATTATCTGTGTCTATAGATGCATGCTCAGAAGACGGAAACAAATATCCTCTCCCAACTAATTCCAAGACCGCTCCCACTGGCTATATCAAGGAATCAACGCCTAACACCATCATAAAACGTTCTAAGCGTAGTCAATCTCTAACCAAGTTCATTGAAAAAATTTATGAAATGCTAAAACTGATAAAGCCAACCCTTCTCGGACATCAAAAACGATTCTCCATAAAATCTCTCCCATCATCTCCCAACTCAAAATAAATCGATGAAAATTATTCACTGGAACCTCAACGGATTCTATAGCCGATTGGAGTACAATCACTAATAGATAAGGAGCAACTGGAAATCATTTGCTTACAGGAAACGAACTTTAAAGAATTAAGCTCTGGCAAACTCAAAAATTACAAAGCTTTCGCCAAAAATCGCTCCACTGACCACGCTAGTGGCGGAGTAGCCATCTACATCAAAGACACCATCCACAGCCAAGAGATTGCAATCACGTTCAACCTTGAAGTTGTGGCTACGACAGTTATGCTACCTACAATCCTACATATATGTAATATCTACCTGCCTAACAGCCAACATTTTGATGAAGTTGAACTTATCCGAATTTTTAGCCAATTACCATTCATTATCACGGGAGACTTCAATAGCCATAACATTTTATGGGGATCTCACAAAACACACGCAAGAGGAGCTACCATAGCGAAATTAATAAACGAAACAAACCTAAACCTTCTAAACACCAACGAACCAACCCACTTCACGACCCCATCCGTCCGCCTTAGTGCAATTGGCCTAACACTCTGCAACCCGAGAATCGCTCGAAACATTTCTTGGAATGGGGAAAGTAGTCTATTTGATAGTGACCAATTCCCGATCAAGATCACATACCATCGTAGCTACTGCCGTAACACCTACAAACCCTCTAAGTGGACATTTGAAAAAGCCGATTGGACAACTTACCGCGAGTTTGTTGCATTTTCTGTCTTCTATTATACTGAACCAAACCCGATCCAACCGGCCTCAATAAACACCGCACTCGTCAATTTCATACACATCATTACAGAAGCCGCTGACTTAGCCATTCCCAAAACCAAAATTACCTCAAGCAACTCAAAATCCAAACTCACTTCATGGTGGAATGAACAATGTTCTGAAGCGGTTAAAAACTATAAGTACGCCTAAAATCCATACAAAAAACGTAAATCTCAAGGAAACCTCATTAACTTCAACAAGTGCCGAACATTATCCCGGAAAATCATTAAAGACAGCAAGAAACAGTCATGGTTGAGGTATGTTTCATCCCTTAACTCATCCACCCCAACCGCAGAAGTGTGGAAAAAATTCAGGTCAATCAAAGGAAACAAAACATACCACATAATCCCTGCCCTAAAAGAAGAAGGTAGTGCCCCCACCACAAATCCAGCGAGGATTTCAGAAATACTAGCATCCACATTCCAGCAAACCTCTAGCAGCAGCAACCATTCAAAAAAATTCCAGAAGTACAAACTAGAAACCGAGGACGAACCACCATTATTGCCAAATACCGATAATGACCCACAGGCAATAGCATCTCTTAACGAACTTATCTCTGCCCATGAACTAATGTACGCCTTAAGTAGATGTAGTATCTTAAACCAGATGAAAATCCCACGGATTCCAATAGTTACCGACCAACTTCATTGACGAACACAACGTGTAAGCTAATGGAAAAGATAATAAACCATCGCCTACGTACTTCGAGAAGCATCATTTGATCAATTCGACCAAATTCCAAAGTGGCTTGCTGCAATTCTATTCCACCTACGATCACTTAATCAACCTAGAAACCGAGATACAGGAAGCCTTTGACAACCAATAACACTAACCTCTGCATGTCTTGATATACGATATGGTATGGAGATACCGAATTCCAAAAATCCTACAAATCCACAGAATCAAAAACAACATCCTCAACTTCATCAAAAACTGCCTCCATACAAGGACCATCCAAGTTAGAATCGCAAATCATCTCTCTTCATCAAGAATCATAGAAAACGGCATACCACAAGGATCAGTCCTAAGCGTTAGCCTATTTCTCATAGCCATAAATGATGTGATGACAAATCCATCTAACCCGATCAAGGGATTCTTATTCGTTTATTCGCTGATAACCTATAATATGCAAAGAAAGAAACCCACTCACCGCCCAAACTTCGATAATAATAAATATTTATATAATAAATAATAAAATAAATATATATTAATCTAAATTTTCAGAACAGTCATATAATGTTTGTCACCGTTGCAGCGACAGCAATCAGCAACAGATATAACACTGAAATTTATAAGCAAAAACATCATTGTACATTATCGAATTCTGACGTCTATCCATATCATTAATTCAGTTTTTAACGCTACAATTGACTATAAATTTATAAATTCACATAGAAACTTTTTATATTTATGACAATGTATTTTTAGACACTCGAGTGATTTTTAATAAAATTTACGAAAAGAAGTTTCCGTTCCTTGTTATATTATAAATATTTTCTTGTTCTATGCACTTCTCGGTTATTTCTCGATTACAAATGTTATACTTTTGTCGTCTGTAGTTCTAGTATCAATTAATTTTTCTTCAAATTTTATTAAAATATCTTAATTTAGAACCTTAGTGTTTCATGAAGAAAAAATATTTATTATACAGACCAGTAATTATGATCATTTTAAATTTGAATATATGATTTGAATTGTTCTGAATATATACAAAAACTTTGTTAGTGAAAGTCATTCAGTACAGACTAGTCGTTAATATAGCAATAATAATTTTCTACAACTTTCAGAAATTTCATCTCCATATTTTTCAACGAAATCATATGTTTTAATATACATTTTCATATTAAGCGATATACAACACGATACACCCTATAAAAGAAATTGGTAAAAACTTATGTATGTCAAAAAATTGCTAGTTTGAGAGATATCTTGCAAAATTTATCGTACGAAAGAAAGAAATATTTTCCCGTTCATGCACAAATTTTACAAAACTGAAATTACCTCTAAGTACAGCTACTAAAGCAGTAGTACATATTTAAGTTAATATTTTTTTAGAGAGAATGAGGAGTTGTATCGATTTATGGATCAAACAATATGTCGTTTCATCAAAAAATAATGAAGAGAATCTTTAAAATTCCTCTATTTTCAAAAAAATTATTATTTTCTAATTATGTTTCTTATGGTAATCATAATGAATATCTATCCTTAACAAAGTTCTTTCACATCTCCAAAAACGAACAAGATATTTGAAGTGGTAATAATTTACTAGTTCACTCTGCACAACATACAGTTTCTTAAATGCTTTATTAAAAAGTTGTAACAACAAAGTTCGAAATTACAACAAGCCTATTTGTTATTTAACATTATGTATAGATATAAATAATAGATATGTATTTACATTATAATACTATTAGCTTCAATTATAATGTTCTTAGTTCCTATTGTTCAATCAACGGCCAAATTTACCACCTCAGTTGGATGTATAAACGTATAAAAATATCAGCAACATTTTTACGTGCTATTATATCACGAAATTTCGGTACCATTTTGAACATTTGTTATAACTTTTTGATAAATCATTTAATACCTTTTTCTTATAATTCATCATAGAAAACCATCGTAAAAGTTTGCGAAAACATCTAAGATATCCTGTATATGTAAAAGTAAGACTGAAAATGTTGTAAAACAGAAAATCTATAAATGCTTCATTTTAATGCTGTTACAAAGTATAACATTAAAAAGTTGTAAAAATCTGTCGAAATAGGACAAATTCCCGACGAGAATTGTCGTTATTCAATCTGTTATAATTTCGTGAAAAGATTTGTACAACAACCAACCGAGATTCATTTTAAAACTTAAAACCCCTAATTTCAAAAGTCGATATCCGTTTTATTTTTTTTACAATATGTAAAGGATGAAAAAGCGAAGCTTTCTGCTCGAAAATGCTACAAATTGCCACATAATGTAAAAATATTAAAAAATTTTTTGTACAATTAGTTTTATCATTATTTTTAAAATTGAATTCAATTTTCTAAAACCTGATGTACAATTATTTTTCCCCATTTTATTCAACTTCGAATGTTAGAATTAGACGATAAAAATTCAAGAAATTGTAATGTTTTGTTTTCTCCAGATAAGTTCCTCAAAGTCTAATAAATTGGCGGGAAAAAGTTATATACCAAATTTTGAGGAATCGTCCGTAAACGGGAATGCTCCCATTTTTAAAACCATGATCTATCTCTAATAAAGAAAATATTTTTCAATGTTACATGAATACTATAACAATTTATAGCATTTTCGGGGAGGAAGGTATGTTTTCATTTTCCCGCTACACTCTGTAAAAGTATCTTGGAATAAAACAAACAATAAGATTTGAAAGTAAAGTTTTAAAATTTCAAACTGAACAGGTTGATTGTTGTGCGATTTTTTTTACGGAATCACAATATCGACAATTTTTCAAAACATCGATAATTTAATTTCCAAACACTTTCACGAACGATCTACGTTAATACCCCATCCCCTAGTTTGATACAGAATGAAACATGATATATAATGTATGTATTGATGTCAAGTATACTTATACTTTATGCATGATTCTACTTTTGGAAGGTTTATTT
This sequence comes from Frieseomelitta varia, assembly GCF_011392965.1. NCBI lineage: Eukaryota > Metazoa > Arthropoda > Insecta > Hymenoptera > Apidae > Frieseomelitta > Frieseomelitta varia. The sequence goes on along the minus strand of NW_025110028.1, from coordinate 166,978 downwards.
ATAATCGAGATCGAAAATAAAAGTTTGCAATTAATCATACACAAATGCAAGAAATTTTGACTACAATGAACGCCATAGTTTGTTGGTGTCGAAATGCGCATGTTTTAAGTTTTAAATTATTGTAATTAAATAACACTTCAACGAAACATATACGAAGATTCTGTCGATAATTTTTGGAACTAATTTGAAAATTGTAAATACTTAATTATTGCTATAATATTATACTTCAATACTATATTGCTATATAATTATATGTATATATAATATTATATATATATATAATATAGTATTATACAGGGTGGAGCACTTAAAACAGTTCACCTGAATAACTCGCTTGTTTTCGGAGATAAAAGAAAATGCATTAAACCAAACATGTTTGATATCGAGGGGCTCATAATCTGGTGTTACTAATTTTTTTATAGGTGCAGGCATCAAGGAGTTATGAAGGTCAACTCAAGTTTTTTAAATGGGACGGTATGGTTTTTTACTTATTTACATTCAGATAGAGAATTCTTAGTCGAATACAATAACCTATTATGAAGGTCATTCGAGGTCACTCAAGGTCTACTGCAAGAAAAAACGCATTATCTCAAAGCACTCTTCGAAAATGTTGTTTCTCACTGCTAGTACAAGTGTTTAAAATGTCAACCTTAAACATGGATACATGGTCTAAAACGTTGCATAGTCTAAAAAATGAAGGCCTGTTACGATCGGGAAATTTTTCACCATACACACGTACCGCTTCCCATAATTCTATGACATTCTTCCCGACAGAGATAAACGGCGGAACGAGAAAACCTCAGCAAAGCGGGCAGCAATCAACATCACCGTCGCACTGAGACAGTAATATTGAATCTTAGTGTTCAGTTTTCCAAAATGCGTTACACGATAGCAGAGAAAGTGGAAATGGTTTTGATTTATGGTGAAAAATTTCCCGATCCATGTTTAAGGTAGACATTTTGAACACTAGCTGTGAGAACGTAAATAAAATGTTCGAAGAGTGCTTTGAGATAATGTGTTTTCTCTTGCAGTTGACCTTGAATGACCTCGGATGACCTTCATAATAGGTTATTGTATTTGTCTCGGAAGTCTCTATCTGAATGTAAATAAGTAAAAAATCATCCCGTCCCATTTAAAAAACCTGAGTTGACCTTCATATCTCCTTGATGCCTGCACCTATAAAAAAATTAGTAACATCAGATTATGTGCCCCTCGGTATCAAATAAGTTTGGTCTAATGCATTTTCTTCTATCTCCGGGAACAAGCGAGTTATTCTGGTGACCTGTTTTAAGTGCCCTACCCTGTATATATACAGCTACGGACAAAATTGAGTGGACAGGTAATGAAAATAGATATGAATTAAGTTTAATCAAAGTGATACTCATATTACTATCTTAAGTTTTATATATTATATGTCTTTATGGTACATAGATTATTTGGCGAATGATTGAAATTAATATTTGCATTGGTGTTGAAGTAAAATATATTTAAAGGAAAAGTTAGCAGATTGTCGAGGGACAAAAATAAGTGGACTGTTCTGGCGCAGAACAGAACCCTCCGAGGCGTCAGCCAAGTCTATTTCTAAGAAGCCTCGACCCTGCCGAGAATTGCCAGATGTCCTAACATACTCTCACCTTAGGACACTTTTTCTGGCTTTGGGGGGAGAGACAGTATGTGGAAAGGACATAAACAAAGCCCAGCCTTGGAAACAAGGCGCCTTAGCCTGAAACGAACAAGCCGACTCCTTAGCCAAAGAATCAACAATCGAGAATCAACAAAAGAAACCAACATCCCAATCCCACACCAAGACCTTCTAGCTTCAACGACCAAAGCGGAAAAAGAAGAATGAAACAGAATTTGGACTACGACAAATAGAACCAAAATACATGACATAGCACACCATTTCTATCAAAAAATACCAAATAACAATCTAAGCAGAAAAGAAAGGATAGCTATGACCAGGCTTCGAATAGGACACTCCAAGATCACACACGAATACCTACTAACCAAAACAGAACCTCCTTTCTGTAACACCTGCAGCCTACAGGTCACCACCCAGCACCTACTACATGAATGCAGAAAATACCGAAGCATAAGAGGTAAATATGGATTAAACGAAAACACCGCTCTAACCTGCCAGAAACGACAAAAAAACGTTATCAACTACCTAAAGGAGACCCAACTACTAGACCAGTTGTAAAGAGTCAATTTTGACACGTCGCTAAAGACCTCGTAGTCGATGCGATGCTAAACCCCCATTAAAAAAAAAAAAAAGTCGCCTTAGCCGGCGTCAGAAAGTCTCGTACAATTTTCTAAAAGTCACGTAGATTTACGCAGTTCAGACACCATTCGAGTCTGTCACATGCAGTCAGTCAGAAGGGTTCGCATCAGTCACGAGGAAAGCTAGCATGCCTTCTCCCGACTCATGACACGCAACACATTCATTACAATCAACAGTTTTAGAATAGTGAAATAAGTATTTTATTCTACATCTCGTTCTCGTTAATAAAAACATCTCTCTGGCGACTGTAAAGGGCACGACGAGAGAAAGTCCAGCGAAGCGGGTAGCAACTAGCGTTCACCGTCGCTCTGCGCCGTAACATGGACACTTGTTTGTTTCGTTACCCCAAGGCAAACAATGTGAACAAATGTGAAGTGTTGCTTCCATTCTTACGCTGTGGTATCAAATTAACTGTTTAGTTGTTTTCTAGGCTTTGTACAGGGTAGATTATTTGTAAGGAAATATTGGAATGTCAGCAAGAAAAGAAATTTCAAATCAAATTCGTTATATCGGACTGTCGCAATTAATTAAGTTACCGTGTGATAGCAAAAAATTTCGGTGTTTCCAAAAGTGCGGTAGAAAAAATTTATAAAAAATATTTAGTAAATAAAATCGTTGAGAATTTAAGTGGTAGCGGACATAAACGTGGTATCGCCGCGAAGGAATTATTGTTAAATGTCGACAAAATCCGAGAATCGCATCGCGAAATATTGTAGAAACGTTAGAATTAAATGTATCATCAAAAATAGTACGACATATTGCGGGAGTTGGGATTAAGGTACTGTAAAGCCAAATGTAAGCCATACATTAATCAAACAAATATGAAGAAACGTTTAGCTTTTGCTAAAAAATATGTAAATATGCCAAAATCATTCTGAAAAAAAATGATATGGAGTGTCGAAAGCAAATTTGAATTGCAACAAATGAAGGAAAAAAGGATTATGTGTGGAGAAAAAGATATGAAACCTACAAAAAGCCATTCATTACGCCAACTGTCAAATTTGGAGGAGGGTCATTAATGTCATGAGGCTGTTTTTCATGGAATGGAGTTGGTAGTTTGGTACAAATTGAAGGAATAATAAATGCTGACAAGCACATTGAAATAATATGCGAAAATTTAGAAGAGGCAGTTCTAAAAATGGGTCACGAAGAAGAATAAATTTTGCAGCAGGATAATGACCCAAAGCATACTGCTATAAAGACCAATAAATTTTTTGAGAATTCATATATTAAATTGTTGTAACGACCAGCACAACCAGTCCGGACTTGAATCTAATAGAAAATTTATGGAGTATATTGGACTCAGAAATGTCATTAAAAAAGGAAAGGACAAGAACGATTGTTTTAAAAATTTGCAATTAGCATTTGAAAATATCGATAAAAATTACATTGAAAATCTGATAAAGCAGCATCCCACGACGTCTAGAAGCAATTATTAAAGCAAAGTGTGGACATACTAAATATTAATTTTATTCTTCTCATATTATTTCATTACATGTCTACTTATTTTCGTCCCTCGAAAATCAGCTAAGTTTTTCTTTAAGTATATCTTATTTCAATACAAATGTAAATATTAATTTCAATTATTCACTAAATAATCTATGTAACATAAAGATATATAATATATGAAATTTAAGTACGTAAGAATAAACTACTTGGACTAAGTTTAATTTATATCTATTTCCATTACCTGTCCACTCAATTTTGTCTATAACTGTATGTATTATATGAACTTATATTATATACTATGATACTTTATTACATATTATAATATTATACTATACTACAATATTATAATACTATAATATTATAATATTTAGTATTCAAATTTTCACGAGCAATTATACGTATTGCTTGTATGTATTTCATTTCCTTTTGCTTGCTTGAAACTCAGATACGACGAAGTATTTCCAGACAGAGTGTTAGAATAACGACGATGAAACACAAGTTAAGATAATCATTTTGTTACATAATCATTTCTTAGAGTTAACAGTAAAAAGTAGAGAACATAAATGCTAAGTACATTAATATGCATTAGAACATATTACGTACGCACATACGTCCGTATTACATTCTATTAAACGATGTGATCGGAGACAGTGTTCAACAGTTATTGAAAATAGTCACGTATCCACGTACTTATATGTCGGCGAGATTATTTGCTCAATCAATTTCAAGATTGCGACAATTGTTAAATAATTTTAATTACAATAAGAATTACATCTTCTAAATGAGAAGAGGTTAAACCGTGAGTACCTAGCGACACTTATTACAATATTCTATTTTTAATACAAATTTAACGATTCATCTTCAATCAAAAACCCAATTCAAAAATCGAACTCTAAAATTTCCAGATATTCTGGAAATTATGTATTCTGCTTATTATGTATTTATATATTATGATATATATTTTGACATATGATTATGATAATTTAGGCATTGCTCAAAATAATTCATTATTCAATATCCTATTTATTAATTTTTGGGGATATTTGTTGGATAATGTGAGGTGAAAGATTGGTAGACTTATATTCGTAGTTAACAACGTATATTTAATATGTAACACGAAATGGCGCGGAGTTCGTAAGACACGGTGAATATGTCGATTCGCGGCGTATCCCGGAGTTTTCAGTCACTTGTGACTGCCCGAATACTTCTCCATTTTTTCGCAGCTTCTTCACTCCTACATTTTCTCTTTGTCTTCAGGAATTGAAAATTTCGACTTTCCCCATATATACTCATATTATCGTCTACGAATTCATCCGAAAGTATTGCTTGCAATTTCTTTCGAAAAGTACC
>NW_025110028.1:0-159831 GCF_011392965.1 Frieseomelitta varia | reverse complement strand
TCGACTTTCCCCATATATACTCATATTATCGTCTACGAATTCATCCGAAAGTATTGCTTGCAATTTCTTTCGAAAAGTACCAACTTAATACGGTATTTTTTTAAATATCTCTTTCCTTCTAATTTTTTTTAATAAAATGACATCAGTTGTTTTCTCTTGCTTCAGCCGATCGACAACGTGAGCAAAGAGAAACTGGATTTCCTTGGGATCAGAAGATATAAAAAACATATTTCATTATGAACAAAGTCCATGATATCCAGATAACTGTACCTAATTACTCACACGTCTTCAACATCGAGAAAACATACTTTTATCCAGATAATCAAGCGTGGATCACGAATAATTTTTCCTACTGTTTCTATTGTTGTGGCATTTACTTGATTCTAATTTTTGGCGGAAAATATTACATGTCAAGTAGACCAAAATTCAATCTGAGAGGTCCACTTGCATTATGGAGCGGATTGCTCGCAACGTTCTCCATTATTGGATTTAGTAGGACAGCACCGGAATTGTTCCATGTATTGCAACACCATGGATTTTACCATAGTGTTTGTACACCAAGGTAAATCTATTTTCATATTTTTCGATAGTTTTAAATGTTCAAAATTTAAGTAGAACATCAATTGTCCGAACTGATTGGGACCAAAGTGATTTGAAGATTTCAGTAGTTTGGATAATTAAATGTGCATCATCTTATTCAAGTTATAACTGTAGGAATGAAGCCTTAGTTCTTGGTATATAATTTGAAGTACGAAGCATATTACCAAAAATATTAATAATATTTTAAAGAAATATTGAAGTTTCAATAATTGATGTTCTATTTGTATTTATGATTTAAAAATTTGGAGAATAAACACCGAAATAAATAATTCAATTTTGAAATGTCAAATATAATTAATATTAAATGCATCTAAAATTTAAGAAAATGTAAATATCAAACATATTTCATTATGAACAAAGTTTAATTATTAACCTTCATTATAAAAAGTTTAATTATTAAACCTTTGAATTTCATTGTTTGTTCTCTGATGAGGTAATTCATTCTTAAAATGTGTCTTTCATTTCAAATGTATAGAAGTAAAAGCTACCGATATCAGAAGATTCTCAAGTAATTCTAAACAAGTTAATAGAAAATTCTAAAATTAGACCGAAATAACAATTAGATAAATATTACAAATAGGATTATGTCGGGGATAGGTCATGGTGACCATTCATTGTTAAACATTTCATACCAAAAATTTCTTATCGGCTTTATAAATATAATGTATTAATAAATGTAATATCAGGAAACATTCAATTTATTTCGTTCATTTTTGATCTCCTTCAGGGAGACCGTGAGGACTATAGTAGATGCATACTTTTGAATGATACAAAATTGTAGCTGAAGGTCATCTTCGTTTCTTGAAAATACAGATATAAAAAATTAGTGTCCATCATCATTTTCATTATAAAAAAAACTGTAAAACATCATTACGAATAGTATATTAATTTGCAATAACAATAATAACACGAGCATTATTTTCTTTCCAGCAACCTGCTTGAAGATTGTGTTTCTGGTTTTTGGTCATGGATGTTTATCTTATCAAAGATTCCAGAATTAATTGATACATTCTTCATTGTGTTACGAAAACAGCCATTGATATTTCTTCATTGGTATCACCATTTATCTGCCTTTCTTTTTGTATGGTACATATATGCAGAAACTGTAGCAACTACAAGATGGTATTTCACAATGAACTACTTTGTTCATTCTGTGATGTATTCTTATTACTCTCTGAAGGCAATGCAATACAAATTACCAAAAAGTGTGGCCGTGATGATCACCATGTTACAGATAGTGCAAATGATAATGGGTGGCACTGTAACTACTGCGGCTTATTATTATCGAAAAAGTGGTCATTTTGAATGTTATATGTCACAGGAAAATTTCATTGTCTGTTTCTTCGTGTATTTTAGCTATTTGGTCATTTTTGTTAAATTATTTTATAAAAATTATCTGTCTGGAAAAAGTGCAACTGAGGATGAGAAAATTCGTTTCGCTGAAATAGCGACATATGCTAACAAGAAGGCTAATTAATCCTCCGATTACTAAAGCTCAGGCTCCTGTAGCTGAGTCAGTCTTGACTCACACGGATATCCTACTAATCCATATTTGGGGCCGTCCAGCTCACCGGTACTGTACAGAATGTGACGGCCGCTCGAGACCGAGGTCCTCACCAACACAGTGACATACACACGACTCATATAGGAACAGAAGGAGTATAAGGAACAAATAATAATCACATAAATAATAAAGTTATATATATATATATATATATATATATATTTACTATACATTTATGTCATTCACTGTCAAGAACGTCTTGTGCAAATTGAGCGAAAGAAGACAAAGAAAGATTGCTCGTTGGCAATGAAGACATTGCGTTAACAAATAGAAACAACGGAAAAAAGCCCCAGAATAGGTTAAAACTGTGACACCGGCCATAGAATTGCACGAATATGTTCTTTTTAAAATTTTTCAACAGACACATCGAACCAAATAATATCTTTTCATAGTGCTACACGCAATATGATTTTATCAATTAGCAAAAACGAAGATGAGAAATTAAATATTGATAATAATATAACTACTTCTCACGCAGATTGGTCTGAATCAATTGAAAACCAGTCAAGGCTCGCATTTTTCGTTGGTACATCTGGTTTCAAATTATTAAATTAAAATTTTGAGAAAATAGAAGACATTTATTCATCGCTACTAAATGTTGATGAAATTTTAATTAATGAAAGTTATATTAAAGTTATTAGTTAGTTAGTTAGTTAGTAGCTATATTATAAGTTAATGAAAATTATAGTTAAAGAAACTAATCGATATGCGGAAAAATTATTTCCGCATTTCAGTATCAGTAGAAACATCATCGCGTTTAACCACTTGTGTTGGCAACTGATTGAGGACTATAACAAGTGACCAAACCGTATACAATATATTCGTCGCTTTCCTTTTTGAACTCGTCGGTATTATATCACTGGGTAGAAATTATTGAGAAGTAATAAATATATTATTTGGTTTGCCTTTTTGTTTTACTTGAAAATACTTAAAATTCAGAAAGTATTACAATTTCAACCAAAAAATTCTCGACGTGCATGACACGTCAATCCAGCGCATGAGGTTAATACAGCGAATATGGTTTGCAATGATAACGTCTGTATAGGCAAGATTCAATGTATTGCATCCAAAGTGTTTTATTAATATCTCAGAATCTAATAAAGATCCGTTTCTAAAATTTTATGAGATCCTTTTTGCCCCGCTACTTTCCTCTTCAAAATTTCATTTCATTCCAATGAATTGGTCATGTCACACGTTATCGAAAGATAAGATATCTGAGAACATGCGATTCTGATTGAGTATTTAGGATAAATTCGATACAGGTTTAAATACAAGAACACTAACTGGCTGAAAATATGTAAAAAAATTCGTTTAGTTTCCTCGTTTAGATGAGTAAGAGAGGGGATAACTTCCTTTACCGCCCCTTCCGCAATAGCTGAGGTCATTAATCAAAGATTTAATCTTGCTGCTTTGCCAAGCTACATTTGCATTTCAAAAGCTGCAGGGAACTGCATTTCGGGACGCTGTGAAGGTGTAAGTGAATATAAAATTACACGTTATTGTTTTTACTTCCTTTTTCGCGATTAATCGACGTATCTAGATCGCGTATGCCTTTTATCAAACGTCGTCGAAATTTGTTAAATTGTTATTATTAGCATAAGTTGAACGAGTAATTTGGTCTTGAAGAATCTTATTTAATTTTAACTAATTTTGATCGGAACTCGACTATAAGTAGGTTAATGTATACTTATATATGTAATCTACATATTCATGTATTACGAAGTTCATATTCCAATCATGTGTGACACGAGTTTTACATACGTCGGGATAGTAAAATTGAAATGCTGATTTTATTTTTCAAGAAGAAATTCTTGCTTTACGAACTAAAGTTAATATTTTTATATAAATTTATATTAAGTACTATTAGACGAAATACATGAAGTGAACAAAAACGTAACAATGTGCAAACATATGTAATCGACATTCTTTCTAGATCTATTTCTGTTCACTACAATACTGGATATATTGAAAAGTTTTCCAAAATATACTGTTAATAGTGATATAATAAGATTTCTTTTTCTCGATTTGGATATTTCACACTTTACATTTCAAAATTGCAATCAATCACATATGTGCTTATATCCTTAAAAACAGAAACGAATTAGCAACCGTTCGCGAAGCATCTGGTACTGAACATTCAAGATACACATGAACATTCTTTTTTTTCATACAAATGATTTTTTATTCGTTGTTTTATACTTCTTCTTATCTGAGTTCCGTGAATTTCGAATCACGAAAAAAATACAAAGTTTCGACTTTTTGAAATACAAAATACAAAATCTTTTTTGTGTTTCGAGAAGTTTCGAAGTTTCGACGTATCAAGCATTAATTACACATCCCTAAAAATAAGAATGTTGACGTTCAGCATTTTCATGTATTTCTAATCACGTAAGGAAGGAAATCACACATTAGATATATAATATTATAGATATATTATCTACATTACATATACTATACAAGGTATCCCAGAAAGAAAACCGACTACTTTTATCAGTGTGTTTAATAGATCATTCTGAATAAAAATATCATTCGTACACAATTGTTTTTTATTCACTTCAAAAAATAGATTTCACATTTGTGTAATTGGAATTAAAAAATAATTTTTTTATTTTTCATATATTTTACGGCTTTCTTTGCACGTGTAGGTTTAAGCGGATGTTCAAAATGACAATCTTCCTCCTGTAAACATAGATCTATTCGAAGTTTTAACGATCGTTGCTAGTCCGTTCTATTAATTTCATTTTTAATGCCACTAATAACATTGCATATTGCATATTTTAGTTCTTCACGTATTTCTAACTTACTGTTGTTATATACTGCCCTACATCGTTTTGAACAAATAAAATGATATAAAATGTATGAAAAATAAAGAATTATTCTTTTATTCCAATTATATGAACGTAAAATTTGTTTTTTTGAATAAATAAAAAAGAAATGAATCAAAAGTCACATGATGTTCTTCATTCGGAATAACTTATATATATAGTTTTATATTTGGAATAACCTATATATAAAATTATAGACATATTATTTGTATTATATACATTATAGCTATGTTTTATTATATATATAATAGATATGTTTTATTAGACATATCACAAATATGTTTTTTTTCATTCTGTATAGCGTATGATCACGATTTACACTATAATATCAGCTTAATTATTTTGACATTACAAACTACATTACAAAAACAATTTTGTGATTAAATTGCACGGACTAATTCAAAATAATGCTGGATTGTTGTTGTCTATTAATTAGACTATAGATCTTTGTGCATTTGTGGAAAATTTGACGATGCAAAAATTCAGAGAATGCAAGTAATATGCAAAAATATATAAAATATCGCAAGTAGGATTTGTTATAATGTTCAACAGTTGAAATAAATTCCGTTTAGAATCCGTTTTTTAATTTGTGTTTATAGTAGCAAGAAATTGCACAGCGATCCGCATATTTATTTGTAGTCAATTATAGTACAATACTATTAGTATTTATAACGTTGACTTTTTTACAACATTCTATAAAACCTTTTCAGATAATCTTCTTTGCTTACCATATTTTAAGCTGTATTACATTATCTTCTGAAAGTTACATTAAGCGGTAAATAGTGGCTCAACTAATTGTAAGTAGTATTTATTTAATTGATTATTCAGTAGAATACGATGTATTTAATTTATTGCTGTCTCAGAACATTCATATCTATATATTAAAATAAAACTGTTTTTACAGATTGCACAACGATTGCACTCTACACCAGAGTTCAAGCTCAATTGACATTTTACTAATATTCTGAAGAAAGACAATAAATTAAGTAAATAACATGACTACACCGGATACTAAGAAACCAAATTCCAGCACATCGAATCATAACCGCACGCAGAGAATTGTGGTAGAAGACAGTAAACAGATAGCAAGTTCCCTGTCACAAATAATATCCAAAAATGCTTACATATTTTCAATGCAAAACAACCAGAAGTTTTTGCAATTTATGAAACTATTTAACGAAGACTATACATCGTTGGACATAGATGATTTACGACGCAACTGTTTCCTGGGAAAAACACTTGCCTCCGCACGGTTTATTCATTTGGCAATAGATGTAAAGAGAGACTATGATCAACAGTTACTTTGGTTCATTGTTAATGCGTATTCGCGTGTTAACAACAAAGTATGGCACGATGTACTGTTCGTCGCACCTTGCCAGTTGGAAAATGCTCTCGAACATGTGTGCAGCCGTGTATTAGACGTAGCAAATGCCTATAACATTATTCACAAAATAAAAACTGTTATTTCCGACGACGAAGAATTTCTGTCCTACTTTACGAAAGTGAAAGAAGTCAATATCAATAATTGGAAAATACTGTTTTACTTTAAACATACACTAATGGATATAGTAAATTCAGCCATACATAATTCCGGTACGATTTCTTTGAATATCGTAACAACGAAAAAGTTACTGCATGACATAGTGGATCAAGAGAATTCGACGACTACACCTATCGACGAACGCATGAACAAAGATTTAGACACGTTGAATTTCTACTTGTGCAAAGTGTCAAATTTTCTGACGACTTTGGAGCCAAGTCGGAAAATCGATCTTATTGTTGAAGTAATTGACGTTTTAAAGGATATGCAGAAAGCTCAAGGTGAAATACACATGATTTCCGAAGTGTTGCCGAAGTTATTTGAAATGGTCTAAAAAAGCGAATTAATGTTGATGTAAAAAAGCGAAAAGATTCATTGCAAGATGCAACGCAGCTGCTATGTATTAATTTGCAAACTAAACTCGATGACTTTTTAAACAATTGGGAAGATATTACTATTTATGCAACTGCTACGTTACTGGATCCTCGTTTCAGAACCATTAAATTTGTTAAAAATCCCGATGAGTGGACTAAAAAGATATTATGCCAACTAATAAAAAACTTGAAAATAAATTTGTTTAATGCAAATATGTTAGACAACACTAAGGAAACTACACTGAGAGACGAGTTTCAAAGGTACATACTTCAACTAATTACTGTCGATTATATCTCATGACAGTTTTATCCGTATTTACTGTTTTTTTTCTTTTTTTTTTTTTTCTAGATACATAAGAGATGAATTGATTGGAAGGGACGTTGATCCTATTTCATGGAGGGATGCAGAAGATTACCAATTGTTTCCATTACTTTCGTCTTTAGGGTTAGACAAAACTAAGGAGGAAATTACACTGAGAGACGAGTTTCAAAAGTACGTACTTCAACTAATTACTGTCGTTCATATCCTATTATAGTTTTATCCGTATTTACTGTTATATTTCCTTTTTTTTTCTAGATACATAAAAGATGAACCGATTGGAATGGACTTTGATCCTATTTCATGGTGGGATGGAAAAGGTTGCCAATTGTTTCCATTACTTTCGACTTTTGCATATGAATATTTATCTATACCTGTTATACTTACTCCTATTAGTAAACATGTACCTGAACAGATATGGAAAATAGTTCAATAATATTGTTTAATGTTATTTTCATTCATTTGATTTTCAAATAAAAATTTATTTGATGAAATAAGATTAATTAACCTAGAATAACTTCATTTTTTACAATCATTATAATTATAGTATTGTATCGTTATATAACAGTATTGTAACTTGATGAAATTAATGTTCGAAGTAATAAAACTGGTATTCCTAATGATTAAGTTCTACGTTTTCTTTGCGAGTCGTCTATTTTCGCAATCTTTAATATTAAATTTGAAATACAAATGTAAATGAAATAAAATGAAATGAATGATCAAGAAGAGTCTTCTAATAGTATAAATCCGTTGGTACTTGTACATAACTTTATACACAATTCAGTGGAAGATAGATATAATATTAAACAAATAATATTAAGAATTTTGTAAAAGAAAATAACTCCATTTGTATGAACACAATCCTCTTTATTTTCGTAAAGTGGAGTAGAAGATAATAGAAGCAGGTGATTACTTTTCATTCACAAAAAGACATAGTAATGATATTGCTAACAATGAGTAATATTGGATTAGAATCGTTGTAATATTTAAGTGACAATAATTTTCGAATTCGATGTATCGCGAAATACAAATACAGAATTATTGTAAAGGTCTTTTAGTTCGATAGATTGATTCTCTACCTATGAAGGAGCCTAATTGAATGATGAACATTGTTATATACAAACGGTCATATTTAAAAAAGTAAATAAATTTATTGCATTTTTTATATTGTACATATATGAGTATATGAGAGCATTGTAAATATAGTAATATAGTAATATATTGTAATACATCTACTACATTATTATTTATGATTATCAATAATCCATTACTTTGAATTAGTCCATACATTTTAATCGCAAAGTTGCAGTAATGTATCTTGATAAAGTGATGAAGCTGTTATTTTTCATAAATTTAAACTAAACGGTACTGTAAACGATACTTGGGAAATAATATATATATATGAATGTTGATTTAAAAATTGCCTTACCACTCGAATAAAATGCGTCGGAGCTCCATCATGCATAAACCGCATACCGCATTTTAAATCAACACTTTGCAAATAAATGGATTGGTCATGGAGGTCCTATTGCATGGCCTGTTCGTTTTCCGGATTTGAATCCATTACATTTTCATTTGTGAGGACATTTAAAATCTATTGTATACGCAACATCGGTTGAAAATGCTGAAATACTACGAAATAGAATAGAGCAAGGCATTTCGAGAAATTCGAGAAACACCAGGAATGATAGAGAGAGTAACCAAATCAATGGTAAGAGGCGTACAGGCTTGTCTTCAAATGCAAAGTGGTCATTTCGAGCATCTTTTGTAAAAATAATTAAAACAGAAAATTCATTATATCTCATAAACGAAGACAGATACGACATATATTTATATAACTTTTTTTCATTATTTTTAGGCGTACAATCAGCTTCCAAAGCATCCGTGTCCGGTGATTACCTGCGTTGTTCTATATGTCAGTTTACTCGTCCCTTGAGCCGCCAATTGCTCCCAGTGTGGAGCGATTGCTCCAATGGCCGGTCTCGCCGTGCCACCATTTTCCAATCCTCGTATCCACACCCTTCGTGCAGGTTGCAGGGCGTTTCTACGCATCCGCATCTTGTCCGCCTTTGTAATTGTCTCCCCGTTCGCTTTTGCAGCGCGAACTTGCTCGAAGATGTCTGCTTCGATTTTCGCCTGTATGCTGAACGGGATCATTCCTGCGAGGGTGACAGCGACGTCGTGAGATACAGTGCGACGTCGTGAGATACAGTGCGGTACGCCCTGATGATGCGGGTAGCCATTCTTCTTTGGATCCTGCGCAGGGCTTTGTGACTGGTGATGTAGTTTGCCCAGATGAGCGCGCCGTACAGGATCATTGATTTCGTCACTTCAGCATTCTTGTCTTTACCCCCGGGCCGCTGACGTTTGGGAGAAGCCTTCCAAGGTGCATCGTTATACCCTCTACTCTGGGAATCAGCTGTTTGAAGTATGCCCCGAAATTCAGGCGACTATCTAGCGTGATTCCCAGGTATTTTAGCGTGTCCTTGATTCTCACGCACTCCTCTTTGACGCATAGCCACGTTTGTGGGGAGCGTCGGGAGCGCGGGAGGTCGTGCAACCAAACGGCTTCAGTTTTGTGTGCCGCGATTTCTAGGCACAGGCTAGTCTCACCTCGACGATGACCGTTGCAACCGCTACCTCCATTTGTCTTAAAGTTCGGGTCCAATCCTTTCCCCCTCTATGATCAGCGTGTCATCTGCGTAGCAGACGATGTGCACGCCGTTGAGGACGGCTGCACTCAGGACCGCGTTGTATCCGATGTTCTATAGCAGGGAGCCAAACACTAATCCTTGCGGAACCCCTCGTGTAACTGCCTTGTTTACTTGATTCCCTCCTTCTTCGCTGTAACTTATTGATCTTCTGGAGAAAAGTCTAGTCTCCTCAGGTAGAGCGACTCTCTGTGTCTCGCGAGTGCTGTTCTTATATTTTTCTATGGTAGGGAGTTGAAAGCATTGACGATGTCGATCGACACCGTCAGTACTATCGTTGTGACCCGCGAACATTGTAACCCGCTGTATCGCTTCGAGAGTAGAGCGCCCCGCCCGGAAGTTCGATCAGTTACTAGCTTTACATTTCGGTATCGAAAGTTTGACAACACTGTAATGGGTTTTAAAAATCATATTCCTGGCGTATTCGCTATTTGACCCTGATCGTTTTACTTAATGTAATTCCCCAAATCACCATTGTTTAAAGAGTGCGCTAAAAACCAGTGATTTTTTATTATGTCGGTATTTCAGATCCCCGGCCATGAAACTCCGTAAGGTGCAAAGTTTATTCATATACCTAATCTGTGCAATGGTGAAGGCAGATGAGACGATGCGCACGTCGCAAGGGAACTAGCGAATTCCCGAGCTAGACGGGATCTACGGCTTGCCGGTACGAATTACCTAAATGAGTCCAAGGAAAAAAGATAGTGGCAGCATAGTTCGAAACCTAGTACTGAGTACCGCGTGGCCTCCTCCTGAGTGAAGGAAACCGAAATAGTAATCGGTTCATGGCTCGTGGGGACTCTGCTTTACGACTGACAAGGACCACGAAAAGGAACGATAGGTGCGAAGATCAGTACCTCACAGTCTGAAAACAAAGCTCATGACATGTACAGAAGATAAAGCCCTGAGGCATCTGTGGCAGACTTGTCCGATATGGATCGGAGGACCACTAGCAGCAGAGACGGAACGAATTTCATACTGTGTGGACCTTCCAATGAGTGAACAGATAAAATGCCAAGACCCTTTGCGATAAGACGTACTTAACGAAAAGAGGTCTGTCGGCACACAAACTTAAAAGGCATGCAAATTTGGTACTACTCGGAGCAGGAGATCAAGGTCGGCATGGTCTAAGAAAGAGACAGAACTCATAAAAAATCTTGCGATTCATGAATTCCTATCCAGTAAAACCTGCAAATGAATTGGAGATGAAAAGACACTCCTGTTTGTCCAAAGAGAGGGCCGTGAGTCGATTGAAGAAGAATCGAGTGAAAGTGAATATGAATCAGCCACGGAAGAAGTAGAAACAAAGACCAGACCAACTTAGAGTATAAATCGGCTTTCCAAACAGCAATCCAGTCTTTATTCGTAGAAGACGACAACGACTTCAAACAGGTAGAGACCAAAATAATTGGAGCATCTGAGAAGGACTCCGATGGACGAATTAGATGTAATCCTGGATCTGTTTATGGAACAGTTGATAATGGGGCAAGCAGATCCCAAAAGGACGAATCAAACAAATAAAAAGAATAAATCGAATAGGACGATTACCACACATAACCATGATGGGACGATACTACGCCCGAGACTGGAGAAAAACTAGAAATTTACAACAAATGGTGCTTGTGGATATGGCTGTTTCAAGCGACTTGAACAGAGATGAAATCAGAAAAATAGAACTGCCTTGTACGAAGTGGGTCCACTATACAAGAAGTTATGGAGAGTAGTTGCCCCCAACACAAAAATTGGAAACACTGCCGCAGC
Organism: Frieseomelitta varia; assembly: GCF_011392965.1. Classification (NCBI taxonomy): domain Eukaryota; kingdom Metazoa; phylum Arthropoda; class Insecta; order Hymenoptera; family Apidae; genus Frieseomelitta; species Frieseomelitta varia. The sequence goes on along the minus strand of NW_025110028.1, from coordinate 148,137 downwards.
CGAACAAATCCAGCTTGACTTAGTATGATCGCCAATTACCATGGGGAATCTAGTCGCCAAATTATAGAATAAAATCCGAAACGGCCACCGGACCAAATAAAGTTAAAAAGGGTCATCTTCAGAAAATAGGTACACTACTAACATTCCTAAAATTCTGTAACCTAATCATGATGAATATGGCTTATCCAACTGCCTGGAAAACTAACGAGGACGACATTAATACTCAAACCGGGCAAAGATGCCGAAGGAGCATCAAATTTAAGTCCTATCATCAACGGGTCTCTGTTGGATAGGTTATTCTCAGTCGATAGAAAAGAGATCAGAAACCAGATAACGTAATATAAAGATAGAAAGGTTTCAGTAAAGTAGATGGTTACTAGAATAATAATAATTTTAAATAAAAAGGCAATGAAATTTGATACCGGATCTGCTTCGTAGTGTCAAATAAGGGAACCTTTTATCCCCCTTGCTTTTCAACCTTGCAAAGTATAATAGAATATATATCGTATTATATACATTCTATGACATAAGTGTCTAATACAAGATAGAATTATCTCTAGTATGCAAGATATTCAGTTTACATTATAGTTACGGGTTATAGTTTACAAATCTTGATTTTTGTTAATATTATTTTCTGTTGATAATTTTTTAATGAACAACATATCAAGGTGCAACTTACTACACAAGTTTATAAGGTGCAAGGTGCGATTATATTTCAACTGAAATTAAACTTAATTTTATCATCATTTTTCTGCTCTTGCAGGACAAGGAAGAGATGATTATTCTCTTTTAAAATTCTTAGAATCATTCTCGATCCTTTTAATTTTAAGTAAGGAAAGTTGTGAAATAATAGCAATCGGCGTGCTATGGTTCATTACTTTACGTTGCCTTCTTATTTCCCAGGTTCTCTACCACTTTTAGAAAACAATCGGGATACACAAGACAGATAACCTAACACCGTCAGAAAGTATCAAGTATGAATTTAGCAGGTGAACACTTTGATCTTCATTCTAACTAGAGCCAAGTATATCTTGCAATTATAAAATAAAAGTTTATAAAACGAATGCCCTTTACTTCGTAATATCCGCTACATATCCCTGATTATGCAAAAAATGCGACAGTTTCATTTCAGCAGCCAACTAAGATGTAATCAACATCTCAAATCACAATAAACCAATGCACAATTACCTGAGTTTATTTAGTACCACAGCCTACCAAGTATTCTCTTTTGCTAAATTTTTTATTTTTTTCTGTACATTCTGTGTATTAGGATACTTTGAAAGCGTTGGCAATTCAGGCGAGTGATGTAAAAACAAGCCGTTTAATTTAAATTAATTAATGTTGCAATAATATAAAAATAATTTGATTAATTGTATTAGTTGCATGGATGAAATGCGCGAAACGTTCTCGCTATTTATAATATTTATTAAACAGGCGAAAACGCCCTTAATATCTTTTGTTTACTGTATCATCCGCTGGAAGTCTCCAGGGGAAACATTGCTTGTTATAAATAAAGATTTACTAATAAAGCGCAAGAGAAGGGGAGGGGAGGTGACTGAAGATGCCGGTGCTGTGGCTCATTCAGAAATTAATCTACAAACTAAAAAATATAAGTTTACTAATAAAGGTATATAAGTTTACTAATAAAAATATAAAACATAATATAACATTATATGAGTTTGAAGCTATACAATGAGAGTAAAAAAATTTAAATACTTTTCATTCTTTGAATACATTTGAGAGAACATTAATTCGAAAACAATAAGATATATTCATGGGTGGTCCTTATCCAGTAATCCTAAAGATACCAATTACACAACAATGACGCAAGTACATTAACTCAAGCAATCGAATACTGTCAAATTAGTTACAAATTAAAAAAAAAAAGAAAGATATAGAAGAGTAGCAAAAGTATATTGCATAGAACACAAAAGAGTGGATTCTGAAGAATGGAAATCATATTGAACATGAATTGTAAATTTCAATATGAAACACAGATGAATAAATTGATACACAATGTCCTAGATATTTCTTTTGTTTCTGACCTTGTGCGAATTGAATGGAACATCGTTGAACTCATCTTGATATTCGTTTTTATAAAAAAATATAGGATGAAAAAATTAAAAGTTACCTTTAATTCTCAAAAAACAATATAACACTATGAAAATAATTTTTATGCACCATTACATTGTATATAAAAGAAAGTGTACTTTGTCCTCTTTTACATTTCCACAGCATCTACCATTTACAAGAAAAAACGCTGGACAATAAATCCGCGAACACTCTATATATCAATCGTGAAAAATCATTTACATCAACTTGGTTGCAACAATCGATTTAACGAAATATAAAACTTTAATAACAAAATATAAAACTTATAACAAAATGTAAAACTTTAATAAAGATTTGAATGAATAAAAGTGATAGACAGACTTGTTTCATATGAAATTTGAATTGTTATTAAAAAGAATTGAGAGGGTCTCACCGATTTCGACGATTTTTGAATATGTTGTAGAAATCAATATTTTTGACAACTTTTTCCTATGTATGTAATCGCTGCTCAGCCTTAATTTCCGAGATTTTTGCCTGAATTTTTACCCGAACCTTACATAAACCTAACTATTCTACCTAGTGACTAATTTAATGGATTAGGTTCGGGTTAGATTTTTCATTCCAGCCGCCGCGAGGCAGCCCGGCTACTCAGATCGAGTTTTTAAGTACATGTTATAGGCGTCTATTGCCGGCAGCCTCGATCTATAAAAACCATAAACAATCGGCGACTCAACACTTACATAGACGCTGCCACAGGCACGTAATTATAGGCAATATTTATTAGCTGTAGTAGCAATAGTTTTTTGCAAAAATCTCGGAAACTAAGGCCGAGCGGCAATTATATGTATAGGAAAAAATTGTTCAAAATGTTAATTTTTATAACATATTTAAAAATCGTCGAAATCGGTAAAACACGCCTCCCCTCTTTCAAAATAATTATCAAAAGAATTATGTACAGTGAGTGTAGAAAGTATTCGTACACCGATCAATTTCTAACAAAACTTAGTGAAATGGTAGTTTATTAACAATTTTTTTATAAACGATCAGTTTGTACGTATTTTCGGAAATCTCTAGAATAGATGCAATGCAAAAGAAAATTTTTAACTTGCATAATTTGCGAAATCAACAAGAAAAAACAAAAATCGGCAGAAATGTACAAGCAATAAGTATTCGTACACATTTTATTTTAAACTGCTTACAAGAGAATTTATAATGTAAACATATTTCACCGCTGCTTCACTATGATTAATGTTGTCAGTATGTTTTAATACGTTATCGGCATCAAACTTGTTCAAAATTTTACAGTATTTGAAATTATCGTTGAAAAATGGGACAAAAATGTATGAAAACTACGATAGAAGAAAGAAACATTATTATTAATTTACATAATCATTGTAAAAGTTTATCAGTAAGTTTTATAAGAAATTTCGCGGATTATAAGCAGAGTTCGATCTACTATACAAAGTATAATTGATACAAAGTATAATTGATAGATATGGATAAAGAAACAGACTGCAAAATAACTCAAGAAGTGGACGTCCACGGAAATTTAATCAGTATACTGGACGAGTTGTTATTAAATGATAAGGCAAAATTCAAAAATAAATGCAATAAAAATAGTTGACCATCTTAAAAATAATTTAGACATTAATTATCTGTTAGCACTATGCGTAGTTTTTTATGAAGCCAAGGATATCACGGCCCGTAACAAATATTTTATATCTGAAGCGAATAGAAAGAAGAGATTGCACTTCGCAAATAATAATATCAACACATCAATGGAGTACTAGAATAAAGTCATTTTCATAGATGACAGTAAATTCAATATTTTCGAAGCTGATGGACACTGTACTATTTGGAAAAAAAAATGAAACCAGCAAACTTACGTGCCTGCAGTAAAACACGGTGGAGATTTTGTAATTGTTTGGGGCTGCGTGAGTGCAGCTGGTGTCGGCACATTACAATTTATTGATGGATTCAGTTTCAAAATCTAATCTTTCTTTCAATGCATAAAAAAATGAGACATTAAAGATGATTTCATTTTCATGCAAAATAACGATCCAAAAAATACTGCGTGTAATATCAGAATGTGGATACTACATAATAGTACACCAGCGTATCTTAAAAACTCCCTACTCTAATCTCCAGATATAAACCCAATAGAACACCTGTGGGATTATTTGGAACGTCAGATTAGAAAACATCAAATTTCCTCTAAAGAAGGTTTAAAAAATGCTCTCCAGGAGGAATGGAAAAAGATTTCGCCTCGCATAATATGAAATTTACTTAATTCAATGTCTAGGAGAATTGCAGCAATTACAAAATCAAAAGGAAACCCTACAAAGAATTAATTAACTGTTTACACTAGTTTTTTATTGTCAAAGTCATTTAAATTATGTTTTTTTCTTCTAAATTTCTAACAATTGTGCAGCTGTACGCACACTTATTGCTTGTACATTTCTGCCGATTTTTTGTTTTCCCTTGCTGATTTCGCAAATTGTGCAAATTAAAAATTTTCTTTTGCATTGCATCTATTCTAGATATTTCCAAAAACATGTACAAACTCATTGTTTATAAAAAAATTGTTAATAAACTACCATTTCATGAAGTTTTGTTAGAAATTGATCGGTGTACGAATACTTTCTACACTCACTGTATGTATGTATGTATAAATTTTAAGTTTTGTGTAGTTTTTAATTCTGTTCCGATTTTATAATAAATAAATGACTGAGATATTTTGACGTCTTGATTAAGATGTCGTTTTCATTGCGCACATCTTATCTATTGTTAATATTAGTTTTTATAATTCTATTGTTTGTTTAAGAATCTTTTATTTATTATGTAAGTTTTATTTTGATGTACAAATATCTCCAACACGAGGTTACAAATAATTTGGTATCGCTTTTTAATGTCTACTTACTAGACATCTCTTAATATCATAGCAATAATCTGTGTTTTCTCTTTCGTGTGCAATAATATTCTACCTTATTTGCACTATCATATTATTCTATATATATTTCAAAAAAATATGATTGCTTAAGCTTAGACAAAAGTAGAAAAAAAATTGGACTTACTCTATACTTAAATCTAATAATAAACTTGAAACAAATAGGCTTAAAATAATTTTAACTACAGAATAACAATAATATTATAATTTTTTCACTTTTTTTATTTCTCTTATCGTAAGGTACATATGTAGATACGACACTAATTTTTTGCTGATGACTAGTATTTTTATCCAGTTTAATATGAACATAAGAGAAAAAATTTTATTTTGCGATATAATTTACTTATAATATTATCGAACTTTTGCATTTATAATCTAACTTAATCTGAAATAACAACATTTACATTAACTGTAAGATTAAATGTAATCAGTCTATTAGTCCGAAATGAAGTGTTGCTTATTCTTTAATTTTTGATAACAGGAATATATATATAAATGATAAAATTTTTGATAACAGGAATATATATATATATATATATATATATATATATATATATATATATATAAATGATAAAACGATAAAGCTATATATATATCACTCCATAAATTTTTGTACCTATAGATATTTAAGCTTTTATCGCTTTATCATTGCAGACGCCATTGGATAGATCTATGAATTTTGATTTTGCTTCGATCGTAATTTGAATGCTATTTCAAGTTTCTTTTTTAGGATAGATAATTGCAATGTTGTCTTGGATGAAACTATTCTTAGCTAGAAAAATAAATGCTTCTGGCGGAACAGATTTTTTTTTATCTAGTCTTGTCCACATGCATCAAACTGAATTAATGTATTGATTAATTATTGTAACGTTCTCATTGTTAATCGTAGCTCTGAAGTCGTTTTTAACATAAAAATAGATTTATGTGAAAATAGTCCGCATTGTTTTTTTTTTTTTTTTTTGGTTATTTAAATTGTATATAATCCCTTGAATGTCCAGATAGCTGCACTTAATATCTTTCTTTCGAAGGTTTTGAATATTTCTATTAAATACAGGTTAACATTGCACCATATCGAGCACAAAGCGACTGCATGTTTTATTCAGAGATGGCTAACTGGCGGCGGCCCATGGCCAAAGTTGGGCATTAATCGAATAAAATTTTATTCGAATAACATTTCGAATAAATTCTTCGAATAAAATTTTATTCGAAATATTTACTGAAATAATGTAAAGAAAAAGAACCAGGAATCCTTTTTTCACAATTTTGGTTTATTTAATAAATTTACTTTCAGTACAATTTTTTGTTCGAATATTTTATCGGTTAATCTGTTTGCTTTAGGCGAGTTTATTATCGTTGCAAATAAAAACAAACATACTGAGAAGAATGGTTCGTTGTAGCATTTCGCTGCTCGCTTATCTCCGCGTCAGTATAAACACATCATACCGCTCTGCTAACCTCACCGCTTTCCTCTCTACTCACCGCTGTCCTCCCCACTCCATTAACTTTACTGATACTTGTTCATCGCATTTGTTTGAAGTATCAAGTATCAAAAATTTTATTTCATATTTTTTCTTGACACTTATGGTTATCAAAACATATTAGATGTAAATAAAATAAACACCGTTTGATGTTTGTTGACATAAATTAAAATAAGCATTATCATGTTCTTCGACAAGATTTTTTTAATGACTCTTAAAATTCAAATGGTTATTATTTTTTTATTTGAAATTCAATGTTCTTTCGATTTATGACAAAAGAATATGATTCCATTAAAGAAAAAAGAATGTTGATCTTGAAAATTTTGAAACTTACAAAAAGGTCGATATGCCTCTTTTAAAACCATACAACATTTATATTAATTTTTCATTAGACATATAATTAAAAGTTATTTAAGATGTATAAGTTACATGAATCATACTATATTCTATACCAATTAATGAGTAATGTATTAAGTGAGTCAATAAAATATTCATCTAAAATACAAATTCCATTGATTTTCTGTTGATTTTATACAAAAATGTTTCAGATGAAATTTATATGAATACATTTTGATAATCATCATTTGGAATCATGATCGTTTAATTGATTTTGATGATATTGAAATATGTTGTCAAACTCCATTCTGAAGAATTTTCTCCTATACATATCGTATTTTTTTTTTTTTGTGATAACCTTAGTTAGAAGCTAGAACCGAGCGGCAGTATTCAAAAAATGAAAAAGTAAATTTCTTAAAAAATATGGACTTGCGAAACAAATATAAACAGAAGGAAAATATTTTGAATTGAATAAAACTGATTTGATTGATTTCTTTAACAATATAAACAATCAATTGAGAAAAGAGTTCGCATATTCTCCACCAATTTATCATCAAGGTTGAACAAATTTTTCTGAGCATTAAAAATGTTTAAATCTAACAATTCCAAAATGTTGGAAGAATATTTTTTTTCTTGAACACCACTTTTACGATCTACAGATATTGATGCAATTTTAGGAAACGTCTTATGTAGATATAGCTACATACACATATAAAATAGAGAAAAGCCTACAAAATAATGTAGTATATATTTTGTTCGCGATACTGTTCCTCGTTAACAAATGAGGTTTATCTTGGATACGATTTTACCTAGTTTATGTAAGATCTGTGTTAACACACTATAACACGGGTAAAGGCCCTTCTCCAGAACTCTTGCGAGTATTCTCCATTTCTTTCTCTTAAACAGTTGAGCGATGCTCTCGGACAGTAACTCTCAGACGTAGTATCCATTTGCGAGAAATACTCTCGAGAGCAACTCGCAACAGTTTTACTCTCAAATGGAGAAGGGCCTTAATGTATTAATATTTTTTCTGCAGTCTGGCTTCGAAGGCGGATCGGGTATTAATACTTTTTGTGTAGAAAGTACATTTTTTGATGTTGCTCGATACATTTTTTCTTTCTTCCTGTAATTAATCTCTTGACGTATTTTTATTATCTATAATTTTTTATTTTCGCTCGTTAAGCATGTGAGTAAAACTCACGTTGTAACCCTCAGATAGTCTGTTAAAATACATCCAGATTCGTCTCTGTTGAGTCACTATGCCATAGTAGAAAAATATCATGATAGAGAACAGTGTTTTGTTATTATATATCGCAAAGACTACAATAATCTTGACGATTTGTAAATGCAGAGACAGATTTCAGTATTGTTACGAGCGTTGGGAGAATTCAAGATCAAAGGAATTTCAGTATGCCTCACAAAGGAAATAGATTGATTTCTTATCGTTCATCAAACCGCGAAAAAAAATCTAGAGTAATATGTCTAAAACATCCAGTTTTTCGACAAAAAAGAGGAAAATTACTGATATACGATTCATGGATATAAAGCCATAGAAATTTTCAATGCATTTTTACAAGTAGAATTCAACTTATTATACTGAACATTTTTTTTATTAATCTCAGGAACTAATAAAAAGCCGAAACTAAAATTTTATATTCCCTCAAAATTTCATGTCAATCGAGAATTGGTGCTTTGGGGAATAAATTATTAAAAGATATGTATTTTATTTACTTACAAAGTTTTTATAAAATTTCATTCATTGACAAAATGGTAAAACAGAATCTCATTTAAAAAAATGAACTTGACTTAGAAATTTCATGAAAAAAAAATAATTATATTATATAACGTGCGCCTTTATATCATAACATTTTTTTGATAACTTCAATCTCTCATAAGATACTCTATCATTTGTATTTAAATTTAACATCCCATATATACATAGGTGAAAATTTCTAGCCCAAATATTTTGAAAATACGCAATATTTTTGCGGGGAAAGTAGAAAAATTAGAAATTTAATACAAAAGTTTCACAATTTCACCTTATTTACTAAGAAAAATAAAAATGGAATTTGAACAGAGATTGTATTATTGCCTGTTACAAAATAGAAAACATATTGAAAATTTCTTCTGAGACAAAATTCTAGAACACCATTGTGATTCACTATGTAATAAAAAAAGTAATGTAAAAAAGTGTAATTGTTATTTATTTTACCTTAGCGTCTTAAAAATAAGCACAAAAATTAAACAAGTTTAGTTCGTGTTACTTAACTTTCTATTCCCTATTTTATCAAATATTTTTTTAAAAGGAAGTCTTATAAAAAAATGTTTCATACAAAAAAATTTCCTTTCTTTTTATTACAGTAATAATCTATAAATTAACTTTCAAATGTAATTTTAAATAATTTTGAACAAAAATAAAAAAAACAGTATGACAGTTGTACTTCTTGAAACAATGAAACTTTCCCCTAAAATGTGATATAAAGGTTAAGATGTCAAATGGCATATAAGTAAACAAATTACCAAACAGCGATTATATTATTTTTACCTTTGTATAGGGAAAATTTATTGATGTGAACAACTTTTTGCGAATATCCCAAAAAAATAAAAGATATATATATATATAAGTTGTTCAAAATGTTGAGTTCTGTAATATGTTTAAAAATCTCCGAAATCAATGAGACATCTGCAATTCAAATATTTCAATTTAATAAAATTATTAATTAAATGTATGTCAGTGAGTTTATATTTTAAATTACATCCAAACAAAGATAAACAGATAGCACACTTTCATGTGCATAAATATATACATGATATGTTAAAATATTATATCTAAAATTAAAATTTTAAGAGGACTTTGGACTTTGCTTAGACTGAAGAACAAGTCATAACAAAATCGTTGCTGAAAAGTTTCATAATTCGAATCAAAATTTTAAGAAAATATGTTATTATATCATTGATATATTATCATTTACTATAAACTATCAATAATTATTTTAAATTATTTTAAAGTATATAATAAGTATTAAAACATAATAAATAATAAGTATATAGTAAGTAGTATATAATAAGTATTATGACAGAGTATATAATAAGTATTATAACAGAACAAATATACATATAAAGAATACTTAAAAGTTAAGAATTCCTGACAAATGCAAATGATTGATCAATCATTTATATTTTTATTGAGGAATTTGAACACATAGGATTATTTCACATAGAGAAATAGAAAATTAAAATTACTTAATTTCAAGATGTTTCAATAGTTCCAACGTTAAGATAAATGTTGGAACTATTTTTATAATTGCTAATAGGAAATAAGAGAGATTTTTAAAACATTATTAAGAATTAAAAAACTTTTACCTGACTATTTATATAACATTTGAAAAATATTAAAGATATATAAAAAAATGATAAAGAAACTTATAAAAATAAATATTATATCTCTATTATAGAATCTGCTAATGTTTATATTACAAAATGTGAAAATAATGAATAAAATAACTTTGCAGCTAGTGCATTAAAAAGAAAAATCCTGATTTTATTATCATCTTTAGTTTTACCAAATTAAATAAACTAAATTAATATTTGAAATTTTCTTTTTTTATTTTTACTAGTAATAATTATTCTTAACTTACATATATTATATTATTATTCTCAACTTATTATATTATTATATTATTTTCAACTTTACATATACATATAAAATATATAATGATCTACAGATTTTATAGATATATATGTATAAAAATTTCCTTAAATTAATTGTTTCATTTCAATACATATAGTTATGATGCATTTCATACTTGACTTTAATCATTTATAAGGCCAATCCTCTAATTTATATTTTATTAAGAACTTTTAATAACAATAACAAATATTAAAATAACAATTCAAATTTTTAAACCATTTGATAATAAATAGATACAAGATTATTTAAAAAATGGTAAATCACAGCACTTGTAATTTTAGAAATATATATAATCATTTGTTCTATATAATATATTAAAACCAATAAAAATATCAATATGAAAATTAGAATGGTAGCAAAATGTAAATTTTCTTTACATGAAAAAATTGAAAACAAAATATTTCTTAATACAGATATAGAAACATTACATAATCATTAAACATTAATAAGAGAATAAGATATTTTTTAGATATGAAAATATTATATCAAACCATAAAGATTATTGTATCTAAATAATTATGAAGATTATGTCATACTATATAAAATTTATTCTTTAATTTGGTGATTATGTATCTTTAACGTATATTTTTATTGAAATATTGATTTATATAAGAAATAACAAATCTTTTATAATAGTTATATTGTAATTAAAAATTCATATTTCTTTGCTACAAAATAATACTAAATACTAAAACTATCTTAAATTATCTGAAAAATAATTTAAAATGGTCTAAGATAGTCTCATCGTTCTAATAAATTCATTAAAATGATTTTATCTTCATTTTGATGAAAATTACATCAATTAATTTTGTAAATAATTTACAATATAATTAAAAAATAATTCATAATAATATTAATTATTATTTCTAATATTACCTATTGTAAATAATTTCAAATTTTGAAAAATAAAATAAAAACCTGTTTTTACTTACACATCATTGATTTCTTCATATTTTGTTCATAAATTCTTCAGTTCAAATGATTGACACATATTTAATATGTTAAAAAAAAATTAGTGACTAATTAATAATAAGATAATATTTGAAAAAAACAAGGTTAAGACATCTTTCGCGCAATCGTCATTATTTGCAAGTACGTTTGTGCTACGAATTGAATATTCAAAATTCGAGAACACGTACAGAAATCGCAGCGCACGCACAGGACCGTATCCTGAACCTTATGTCCTAGGTCTTATTAAAATAAGGTTTCTCAAGTATATAAACATTAATAATTATCAATATAATTGAATTACTTTTATCAACAAAAATTTTTACTATATCATAATGTATGTATCATTTTTGGAAAAAAAGATTTATGAAATATTCATTATTTCAATATTTTATAATATTTGGCATAAATTATTTTCTACATTACAATTAAAGAACCATATCGGAAAAAAATTAAAATATAAAAGAATCAATAGATCCATTTAAAAAACATAGGAAAATTACAATAATACAATTTCTTCATCAAATACAATTTCTTTTATTTAAAAATATTATTTACTAATTTTACAATTAATTTTTTCTAAAATATTGCTAAAATATTCCTAAAATATTTTTGCTAAATTATATTTTATATAAATATTTTTTATAAAATTTTATATTTCCGTTTATAGTGGAATTTAAAAACTTTATGTTTTAATCCTGTATCTATTATTCAAAATTATACGAAAGAATTAAAATATATAAACTATTCTTTACATGTTGCTATTTGAATTAATAACTATATTGTTAGCCTATTCAAATTACCACTGATAAAATCTTTCACTTTTGTAAAAATTTATATTTTCAAAAATTAAGAATAATAAATATTGCTATACAATATGCTATTGATATTTTCAAAAATTGAGAATAAATATTGCTACAATACAATTGCTATTCATATTTTCAAGAGATTCTAAAAAATCATTACAAATTAAAATTTATGTTGAAGATTATTTTCACTCGTCATCGTTTATTTCTCTGTATAAAATCAATAAGTAAAATTTAAATCATAGTTTTCCATAGATAATGTTAATATTCCATAGTATAAATAATATTAATGCATGACCATTTCTTATTCCAATATAGTGTACTTTTTCTTTTTTGTTGTAACTTTTTATTTTCTAATCATCAATATAATACTAAAAATACTAATATAGTAGAATATTTTAATAAAAGCGATTTTTAATTTATTGTTACATTCAAAGACAATCTATTTAAACTACATACTTTCATAAGGAATTCGAAAAACAAATTCATTGTACTATTGTGTTATGTATTTTAATATTTTAACTTTAATTTTATAAAATTTATGCATGAAAGATACGGATTACAATTCTCTTTCACTTCTTTTAAAAATTTATGAGAGAACGTTAGTCCATAATTCGCAAATACTCCGTATAATGAAGTACTAATAACAAAAGAGAACTTTTTTTCATATTGTTAATCATAAATATGTCTTACAGTAAAAGTCAATTTATTAACTTATTAACAGGTCTTAATAACTTCGATTAATAAGTTAATTTCTAATATTCATTATATAAGTATATATATATAAACATATAATTTAAAAATAAATTGTCATTATAAAATTTTAGACAAATACTTTAAGATTGATAAATGAATGATATGGATTTCAATTTAGAAAGTTAAAATTAATAGAATAAATTGAAATTTTAAAAAATTAAAAACGTAAATATACATTATATATATATATATATATATATATATATATATATATATATATATATATATATATAGAGTTTAGTAAAAATATTTTGTTCAAAAAGCTAATTTAATTAAATTAGCAATTACTAAAATATTTATATATTTAAAAATGCCTACATTAATAAGAAGGTCGGTCCTGTACACATAGTAGAATAAGTTTTTTGTTATGAAATTGTTCTGGAATATTCTATTTGGACATACATTGTGTTCAAAGCTACGCAGAAAGGACACCTTAATTTTATCTTTTTCACATCCTTGCTTATTTACTTCTTTAGTCATTAGTCATTTATATAAGGACCTGTAAATTACTGAAGAACTTAGTCTAACGAAATAACTAAAGTGTAAGGAAATTAAGGTGGGTAAATAAGAAATTTGTTTCTTATTCTAAATATTTTATTTATTATATTAAAATTTAAATATTTTTAAATATTGTATTTATTATACTAAAATTTAAATATTTTTTAATATTTTATTATATTATATTGAAATTTAAAATGCATTTACCTTATATATTTACTATTAGTATAATTTCGTTTAATAATTGTATAATTGGCGAAACTTTTATAACAAAATTACTAGAATGACGTTTGGTTTTATAATTTATAAAAATAATTTATAATATTGAAATTATAAAAAACTTATAATGTTAATATGTTTAAAAGAAATTGGAGGCGATTTGTATTTGTATAATATAATTATATATAAATATTTTGTGATATAGTAAGAAAGGTCATAATTGTATAATATAATTTATACTTAACAAAGTATAACAATAGAAACGCGAGTTATGAATTTATATTAAATGTAAAAAAAAGATTGAAACAAATTGATAAAAAATTTAAGAATTCTAAAATTGAAGTTGTAAAATTGTAAATATGAATATCCAGTAGCTGTAACTTTATATTTTTTGAATATTCAAATATTAAATAAATGAAAGATTAGTAGTTAATAGTTGGATAAATAACTTTTATTTCATAATAATTAATTTCATTAATGTAAACGGTTTTGGAAAAAATGTTTGAATGTTTTGGATGCTCAAGATTATAGACCCATAAAAATTTAAGAGAAAAAAATACTGACAAAAATAATAGCATTAATAGTATTTTAAATCAATATATCTTTTCTTTTACATTGTAATAGAATTCTTGTAAAATTTCGACAAAAGTTTTAAGGTTCATAATATTTATAAGTTTGTTAAAGAATCAAGTTTGTAATTTCTAATAAAAGTTTTTATTAGCAGATTAAGAAATTAATTAGTTAACGTAATATATTTAAAACAATAGTATTTATGTGTAAAATGTTCTACTGTTTAATTTAAAGTTTTATTTAGAGATCATTTATACTTGTTTTAATCTTAAATTGATTTTGAAATTTTATATTGTTATTCTGGATACTCTTATTATAGTACATTTTTGCTTTATATTTTATCAAAGCACTAAAACATTAAATTGACATTTTCTTACTGTTCAAGAAAATTCATCTTATTTTTTTTCTTTTTTCTTAAATGTTAGTTATTTAAATCAGATTAAAAATTTAGCTTAATATCTTAATTTCAAGTAATGATTTTGTTGTATATAATACAATATTTTAACAATATGTAGATTACAAATAGTGTATCTATATTCAGGGAGAATATTTCTCTAATAATTAATTTGTTTATCATGTATCATTTTAAACAAGTTTTAATGTAATAACTGCATAATAAGTTTCAATATCTTTACTTACTTAGTCTTTTTTAAATTTTAATTCAATATGTCTAATTTTTTTATGTATTGTGAAATTTATGTTTTCTTTTTCGTGTTTAAGTATTTATATAAGTGTATTTGCCTATATAATGAGAATTTATATTATATGTATATATATGACACATGGAATAATTAAAAAGTATTCTTTTTTATTTTAGAATATAATTTAAAATACAGAAATATTTTAATTATTTCACTAGCTATATATTTATATTTTACCACAAACGAGCTCATATGGGTGAACGATTCACTAACAAGTATTAGTAAATTAAAAAGTTACTTTCATCATTTATATATTATAAATATAGAATATATAAATGATGAAAATTATTTTTGTAATCTATAGAATATATTCTTGGTACATACAAACTATAAAAATATGTTTAGAAAATCAAATATTTCATATATTCATTTAATTTTTTATATATGAACAATATAACATATCAATAATTAAAACCTCTAATGAAATATGTGTATTAGATTAATTATTATACACTCAATTAATGTTAATAGACAAAAGATGTAGAAAACATTAATTTTACAATAATTATTTTACTCATTCAAAGCAAGGATGACGGTCTTTTTTACAGTTCATGCATTAGTGGAAAATTTTGTTATCACTGTCTGAATACTGAAGACTTTCAAAGGAAGATCTTTAACCAAAAATGGCTTTACAATAATGACTGGATACAGTGAAAACTTAGAATTGCCGACATAAATTGGTTCATACTCATTATATTTACGGGTAAGTAAACAAAAATTCATATAATATACGATATATATATACGATATATATATATATATATAAATTCACATATGAATATTGTGTAATGTTATGTAAACTTAATATATAACTTATATGAACACAAAAATACAAAAAATACAAAAATAAATGTTTATTAATATAAGATAAGATACTTTACAGAAATTCATAATTATACTAATGGAAGAAATGTCTCGTTAATAAAAGTCAATTTTGAGAAAAGTTTCAAACATTTAAAAGTTCGATATTTCTTGTATGCAGTGTCTATAAACAAATTTAATATTTGTTTTCGATAGTTATGGGTTATAATCTAAACTATGTAATGTATTAATGAATAAAATGAATTTTAATTATAGTTTGATGCTCTTATTATGTAAAGTAATAATATACAAAAAAGTATTATTTTCTAATATTATTTTATATTAATAATTATTATTTTATATTAATAATATTCTTTGAGTATATAATATAACTAAAAATTAATATAACAAAAGAAGGCTTTTAGCACATACGATGTTGTTTCCGTTTTGATGTGTTGAACGTAAATATTATAAAATTACAAAAACTTACCAAAAAATGCAAAACATCATGCGGGAAAGTCAACTAGGTATACTTTATACAAATGTGTTTTTGTTGAACTTTTTGCATTCACGACATCATTTTGACACGTTTAAACTTTTATAATATTATAATATATTTTTATAACTTTTATAATACATGAAAAACATATACTGATACAGTAAAAAATATATTAATACTATATAACTAAGAAAAATTATAATAAATATAACTTGTCTCGTCGTTTCGAATATTCCACACACAACACACACACCTGCAAGCAAGCACGCACTCATGCACACATCACAGTTTCGTGATATATATCGTTAATGTTCCTGAGGTATTTTTGTCTTTTGTTTATAGAATTATGCATTTTACTGATTTTTCCAAATTTTGCCTATTACTTTTAATTTTTTACCTATCACTATTAGTTTTTTTCCCAAACGCTTTATTACTAATAATATAATATTAGTATATTTTATAAATTTTTTTTTTGTGCAGTGATGTGTAGTGTAATTTTACCATCCCGTATATAAATGACTCATCATTTATGTATTTATTACATATACATACATATATATATATTACATATGTACATAGGTAAAAGTTTTGAAATAACCTAACGAATAAAATAGTGCTTATTGTGCGATGTTTTAAAAGAATAGACTTAAAAAAATTATTTAAAAAATTGTAAAAAATTCGTAGAAGCATTTAAATTTGAAAAAGCTTCAGGAAGTTACTTTAAAGTACATTCGTTTATTAGTAATACTAATTTTAGAGTAAGGTTGCTTTGAAACGGAGATACATGCATTGTGATATAGTGTTATATTTATGTGATATACGTATGAAATACTTTCAGAAATCAATACTGAAGTATGAACTGTTACGGACTCATAATTATAATCAGAATTCATTTTTAATATCGACAGTTTTTTTTTATCTCGGAAATTAAATGCTAGGAAATAAAAACAATATATTAATGGAAATGATTTATTATTCCAAATTTTTTATGTTTATTTTAAATGAACCTGTAGAAAAATTACTTCCTCTTCGATTTCGATAACTTTTGAATACATTATAAAAATCAATATTTTAAACAACTTTTCCTACATATAACCGGCAGTTGGTTTTTCTATAATATAATTGATTTTCATTTGAAATAAAGATAAAAAATTTAGTGAATCACTTCCATTAATTTATTATCTTTATTCCTTATTTTAAAAATATCATATGAAAGAAAAATAACTCCTTATTTTAAAAATAACATATGAAAGAAAAATAACTGAGTCAAATAAATGATTTGCAAATCATTTTCTATTTGAATTAATTCATTAAAATAAAATAATAAATAATCACAAATAAGCACAAAGTGAAGTTTATTGAATCAGAAAAACTATTTGAAGAACTATTCTAGAAACAAATATAAAATATAAAATAAAATAAAAAATTAGTTTATTTGATAGTCAAATAACAAAATGGTTTCGAGAAAAATTAATAGACTAATGCAAAATTATTTCAAAATATAAAATATTCAAATATTTTATTTTAATAATGTTTATGTTTGTGATGTCCTATACTTCCGTGTATATGATGCAATTTATTTCAACGTCTTATTCGTCAATTTCATACAAAAAATATCTCCAACGGCCAAGATTCTCGAAATACTGTATTAAGGTTGATTTACATTATCCGTTAAATAAACGTTAAATTATAGGTAATAAGATATGAATGTTTATATTATGATGTAGGTAATAAAATATGAATATTTATATACAGTGTCACGAATTCAATCAGGCACGTTCAGATACGGTTTTTACAATAAAATTTAAAATGTGCAAACTGAATCATCTGTAACGTTCCGTCTTTGAACGAATACATATAAGACCATTTTTACACCAAAACCGTCGTTTGAACGCGTATATATTTAACATACATGTATTTAACACTATTATTATTAGTATTTAATATATAATGAATGTATCGCGATACACATGCAGAATATATAGTATAATCGAACGTAGGTGGATCCCTTATGAAAAAATGAATTGAAAATATAGAATAAAGATTTTCTATTTAAAACTTCGTTTACGAGAAATTTAGATTTAAAAATTCGTTATGTACGCCTTTGGCTTGGTAAATTGAATTTGTATATGTTAAAAATCACGTAAACAGTGAATAATTAAAAGAAAGCATCATCAAAGTACGGATATAACACCCATTGCCACCTGTTCATGTTTCCGTTGTTCAACGAGCAAGAATTTGTTTGCGACAAAATGACTAATATTTTCAGTAAATTTTAGTATGTGATATTAAACAATGTCGATCATAGCATTGACAGAATATGAAAGTATAGTGTGCTTGCTAGACCGAAAGCCTGACTTAATAGGCACGCGTATAAGATAAATTTTCAAATCTAAATTTTTCGTAAAGAAAGCTTCAGATAGAAAAGCGTTATTCTATGTTTTTGATTTATTTTTGGAATTGATTTATGCCCGATTTATTGCCTGGTTATATTATTCAAGCCGATACACTCGTGTGAAAGCGGCCTTACATTCGATTAACACGATTATTTTGTCCTCACTCGATTTAAATTTTATTTGTCCTCTCTTATTGTTAGTTCTTATTGTCCTCTGTGTCATAGAAACAAAGAATTTGAACGTTCTTACGAAACGGACTACATAAATAATAACCTGAGTTGATTTAAATATATATTTATGTATAGACACATTGTCAAAAACAAAGGAAATGTTGATTAAGTGCAAAATAATTACATGTGCCTATTTAAGATGTAAAACACAAGGACAATTTAAATAGATACCTAATGGATAGATATTAGAAAGAGATAGAAAAAATAGTAGATCTACCAGATAAATTTATTCGTTCTTACATTTATACTTTTTAATTTAAGGAGAGTTTTACTTGGTTTAGAATTAGAAATAGTTTTCAAATTTGATTCTGATGTTGATATCTTTTAGCGACAATTGTTTATTCTCTCTACGCATTTACAAATTGTTTTTTTTTTTTTTGGTGGAATTTTTAATATTTTTCTATCGATTACTTTATTTTATGATACAAAAGCAACTTTTATTACAAAATTTATTATTATGTCCAAATTCATTTCGATTGGTTTTGAAAGAATTTCCCATTTTAACGTAAGTAATGTAACATAAGTTATATATTTTACAATAATTAAAATTGTTACAAATATTGAAATAATATGAGAGTGAATTACCTCGTTGCTTGGTTTTAACATACTCGAAATGTGGTAATTGGCAACTAACTATATTGATGTTGAACGAAACATATACTCGCGGATCCTATGTTAAAATTAACTTTTGATTCAAAGAGGACCGTTAACCTCATTTCATTAGATCAACTTTTAACAAAGTATGAAGTAGTATGACGACATTTTCTGACGTTCTATCTAAGAAGCGTTCTATTTTCAGCTTATTATAATGCTATGATATACTATGTAGATCATGAATTACATCATATATATTTTTCCTAGGAAACTTGAAACTCTTTAAGATTTCTATGAGTCGAACGCAAGAATTGATCGCGTCTATATCTCTCGTGAGATAACAGATATTACGTGCTAAAAATATTTGTTTCTTTCGAGAGTTTGAAGAATTTTTGAGAAGATGAGGGAAAAAACATATTCTCCATTCGCAATATGCAATAAAAATAAAAAAAATACTTCTTTGCTAAAGATTTTGAATTTGCTAAAAACTGGTAGAGACTACAAAAATTAAATATTCGCTCGACAATTTCTGTTGCGTTGTTACTCTGGAGAGTAATACTATAACAGCGTTGAGATATATGCCAACATTTCGTTTTTATATTTTTTAATAAAAATCACAAAATTTTTTAATTTGTTTGAGTTAATTAATTTAAATAAATTAATACCGAAAATTCACTTGCAATGGATTTCCAAATGTCCTCCAATTAACATGTAAAGTTTCTCAAAATATTATCATAATTTCAATAATTTGTGAGCTTTTATTTAGATTCTTATTTGAGAAGAAAAGATTAGACATTTGAAAAAATTTCGTGTCGCAAGAGATACTTGAAAATAATATCATTAAATTATTTGACCGAATTTAAAAATTTGTTTTAATTAACATTGAAGATGAAAAAGATGATTGATTTTAAATGCATGCATATATAATCAGCTTTTAATTATATAATTGCATATAAATAGAAGAAATAAAATTGATTAACTTTTTGAAAAATTATATTTATCACGCCTATAAGAATACATATTGTATCTTATCGAATAAAGTAATAAAATAAATATTAAAAATTATTTTTATAGGAACAAATGTATTGGCACACTTATAAGCTAATAGTATGTTGTTGAATTTGTTTATTTAATATTTTATATATAATTTGTTCTTTTTCATTACAACTTTTGAGAAATTTGATATAGAGTGTACTAACTTTTTAGTGTTTTTTACGGACTTTTTATCCTATTCTTATAGAAGCAGTTATTTTAATCGTTTTTTATTCATAATGTACTTTTCTTTTACTTTTAAAACTTATTTCTTATAATATTTTGCTTTGCGTTTCTAAAACGTATTTCTTTTCTGTGCCTTCCAATCTTCACAGTCTGCTTTTTCGAATATCCATATTTTTTAAAATATTCTTCAAATGCTATTCAGAAAATAAGATTCATTCATTACATATTCATAGATTATTTTGAAATCAGGAAAGAGTTGTAACACAAGTCATGCACTGCCAAACCAATCATTTATCTCACAACACCGATTTGTTTGACAAGTCCTCTATTCCTTGTCTATCGCTCTGATTGATCTTTTCTTTCAATTTGACCATGAATTTTATATATCTCTTGCGATCAAAATGCTCTTTGTAAGTTGGTCTAGATATCTCTTCTTGTTTATCGGATAATTTGAATTTTTTGGCGTAAACTTTTATCTCTTTGTAATCAAATAATTCATTAATTTCTGATTTCGCAATGCGATTTAAATATAGCCGCACATTGGACGTATTCTCTATTCATAACTGAGCAAATCCTAATTGTTGATTGTCAATGCTTTCTTATTAGATAATATTACTGCGAATTGCTTTGTTTGTATTTGCCTTACTTACATTTTAACTATAGGACTGTCTAAAAGAATTCCAAACTTACATCGACGATATACATTAAAACATATTTTATTATACTTGGAATAATATGCCTGTATACGTGAAAACATATTTTATCATACTTGAAATAATCTAAATCGGATCTATTAAACTGTTCAGATTCCGCTTCTTCTGGTAATTTTAGTACTTCAGACGTTACTTGCCCTCTTCTTATTTTGGGCGAAACACGGACTAGCAATGAAATTACAGAAGCTCAGAAATTACAAAAACTTGATTAATTAAATCTTGTAGATTGATCAATAATATCTGATGAATGGATGTCAAAAAATAGCGCAGGATTAAAATATACATGTGTTCGCTCAAGTATACAAAATAGACACGTGTCCTCTAATAGAAAAACTTTAAAGTTAGTGGAAATTAAATAATCGTTAAATACGTTACGCAATTTCATATTATCTTAAACTCATTTTCACCATAATCATAATCTTCTAATTTCCTATATAATTTCCTATAGAAGACACATTTGCAGTTGCATTTTATAAAGCAATTTACATCTTATCCTTTCATTACAATATATATGCTTCAATTTATTTATTTAAATCCTTTGTGTGGATGTCGGTTATTATTATTATTATTTTTTTTACAATTTAGATTTATCAAATTATTATTCACTACATTTCGTACAAAGTGATATTTTATATCTACATGCTTTGTTGTGTCGTAATGCTTTGTTATTTGCAAAATCTTTAAGGAGCTTTGAGCATCGCTTAAGATACATATATAGCTTCGAAGGAGCTATATATGTATTTTAAGCGATGCACAGAACTTCATAAAGATTTTGCAAATAGCAATCTTTTGGGATTGATTGGGATATTGAACTTTGGATCTAAATCTAATGTAAATGCACTCTGTTCCTGAAAAAATAATGAAACCGAGAGTAGACGGTATTATGAAGTAAATGTTATGAAGTATATTGTTATAAGTTTTACTTTATAATTGTAAAATATACTTGATCCTATGGAAAGTTAGCATGCACATCGACAATGCTTCAGAGTGTTCATGTGCTAAGTTCGTACTTAGTATTTTCTGACGAGGTTAAGTGCATCTATTTTGTGTATCCCGATTGTTTTCTACAAATGGTAGAAAATTTTGGAAATAAGAAAGCAACGTAAAGTCGTAATGAACCATACAACGCCGGTTGCGCCGTATTATTTCACGACAACTTTCTTTATTTAAAATTAGAAGGTTTTAGAGATCAAGAATGACCCTAAGAATTTTAATGGAGAATAATTATCTCCTCCGTGTTTTGCAAGAGCAAAAAAATAATGATAAAATTAAATTGAATTTCAATTGAAATATAATAAAAATTTAAGTTTTTGCGCCTTGCACTTTATAAACTTGTGTAGAATGTTGTACCTTGATATGTTGTTCATTAAAAAGTTATTAACAGAAAATATTAACAAAAATCAAGATTTGTAAACTTATAATGAAAACTGGATATCTTACATACTAGAGATAATTCTATCTTCTATTGTGCTTATATGTGCCATAAAATGTATGTATAATACGATAGAATACATGCAAATTTTAATATAATATCCTATAACTACAATCAAAAATCAGTGTAGCTCATTTCAACTTTCTTGGATTTGTCATTTTGAAAATTCGTGGCACGTGATGTAAATTTCGTGTTAATTTCTTATCGACTGTTATTTTGAGCTATTGTTTGAAAACCGAACACGAAAGTGATTATGTTATTTATGGGATAATGTTTGAACGGCAAACACCTTTAAAATTTGTTCCTTTGAAATTCGTTTGCGTCATTGATTTGCAGAGTCTTGAATTTGTTTGAGTTCTACTCCTCAAAGAAAATAGTGGAAAATTGCCATTGTTTTGTTTTTGTATCTATCCTCAATGGAATTGTGCCCTAGGACACCTCTGTTGATTTAAACAGTGATGTTTTATTTATTTTATTTCATTTATTTGTAATATCTAAATTTATTTCTGTTTGCCAAAAAAATAAATTTTGATTTTGTACCAAAGATGTTCACCATGAATGACATGTAATTTATATATGCTCTTGTATAATATTGGAGTAATAGTGATTTATTTCTTTTTTTTTTTTTTTTCTGTGTTTATTTTCCTTCATGACAATGAAGGAAAAAGTAAAATGAAAACGTTACATTTTTCGGGGAATTTTAATTTAAATAGGAATCGTTGACTTAGGAATGCCATATGCATATATTTAGCGATTATACCTTAGATCTATGTGATAATTATACGTATATATATATATACATAGATGACCATGCCAAATGCTTAATGTAATTTCACTTAAATTTCCTCAATCACCTTAAAGAGAACAAGGTATTTGCTCTTTCTTTCTATATTACATATAATCTTTATATTACATGTAATTACAAAAATTACTTAACAAGAATTGGTAGATGCCAATTATAAATTTATTGCAATTTATGTCGGAGACTTCGGTAAACAAAATGATGAAAAGACATTTCGAGCGCCAGTTTTAACTAAACAGAAAAAAAATAAAAATTAAAAATTTCTCTATATATTCGTGCATTATTTATAGTGTTTCATAAACATGGATGTGATGAATACAAATTGAGAAATTTATTGATTTTGTTTAGTGTACATAATTTTGACTATTGATCCAGTCGTTTGACCAAAAACTGCTTAGTATAAATACAGTTTAAGAAAGGTTTCTCATGTAAAAATTGAATTTTTTACATAAATTAAAAGTGTGTTCAAAAATTGGAAATCAGATTTCTGGAAATGAAAAAATTGTTGAAAGGATAAGACTAAAGTATTGTGAGAATGTCACGAAATATTATAATCGCTCTTTAATATTATATTCTACATCCTGTGCACACTCCACGGTCTATAAAGCAATCCAGCATTAATCCAGTAGTATCGTTCACCCAGATGGCGGCGTCGCTAACCATAAAACAAAAGAGGTTCATTATCAGGCTTCTGTCTTGCCGACAAAAATTATGGCTTCTTTGAGACGCGTTATGTCAGACTGACTTCAAAATTGGATCTTTGGGAATAAGAAGAAAAAAGCAACTCGTAAAAATATTTCACGAATATAATTTTAGTGTTTTGTAATTTCTTTAACTTAATGAAATTAATGTTACTATAAAATTATTGTTACTATATTTAGTTTCAATTTTTGTAGTAATATTAATTTTCTGTAATATTTTCAGTTTCCTATAATTGCTTTAATTTAACGAAATTCTGATATGTTATATCCAATATTAGTTTTGATGTTTCTCAAAAATATGTACATATGCACGATAATTTTCACTTTATTGCAAATTTCTCCATTGCATCTCAAATTTTCATCTTATTTTCTATTTATAACATTTTTTAAGCAATATAAATACATCAACCAAAAAAAGTAAGTTTTTCTTCTAAAAGTTTTCATACATTTCTCCTAGAAGTAGATTCAATCCTAGCGGAAAATTTAAAAATATTTCTTAGTTTCTGCTTTCTGATGATTGTAATAGGTACTATGCTGCACCTTGATTTAAAATAATTTATTGTAATTAAATATCCGAAGAGGATTTATAATAAAAAGAATTAGTTTTTTATTTGAAGACTTTCTTTTTATATTTCGAAAAGATCTAATTCACTATTATTAACAGTTAGTTTTAAAAAATTCATAAATATCTTCTTTTTTTTATTGCTGTTTTATGAAAATCTGTCCTTAACTCATTAACACAAATGAGGCTACAATTGAAATAATAAAATAACAAAAACAACTGTAATAAATTTTATTAAAATAGTAGAAACCAATTTATCATATGTATATATTCAGCCAATAGATGTTTTTATATTTACAAATGTATTGACTCTAAAACAACCACATTCCTATCATTTAGATAAACAACAATCACATCCACATTCCTATCATTTATTTTATCTACTTTATAATAGATAAGTAATGGTTTTGTATTTAAAATGGAATTGAATATTTTGAATTTTTGTATTAGTTCAGAAATGGACTATATTGTCACAAGAGAATATCATTTAAATATTGTCTGTGAAAATGAAACGTGGATCAATCGGTTAAGCATTCATATATTTTCTAGACTCTCATACTTGCTGACGACTTAATCCAGTATGCAACGCACATTTAAAAAACTTGACTTTAATGATGATATTCTAAATTTTGTCATATTAGAAATTTCTAATTTATTAATGTTTCTCTGAATTATTCACTTTGGATTTAGAACCACAAAATGTAACAATTGAATGGAGTTGTTTTATATTACGTAACTACTATCTATCATTGTAACCTTGCTATTTATCATTATAAATTTGAAATCATTGTATTGTGATTTACCATTATGTGTAATTACAGTTGGTTTTTGTAATTTCGATTTTAATTTTATTTATTTCTTGTACAACCGGATTCTTCTTTAAAGAGTAATCTTATCTTATATGTGGTTTTGGATATTTTTGAAAATTTTTGTGATATATCCGAAATGATATTCATAATTTCATCTCGTTAATGATAGTTCTGGGATTTTTTAAATATTTCTATATTGTATCAAAAGTTAATATTCACAATGGAATCAAAAAAATAGAAAATGAAAAAGAGTTTTCATTATTAGAATCTTCGAATCTTTATTTATAATTTCTTTGTTCTGCAAACTCATCACAACTCCATCTAAAGACAATTGGAAGTTCCGATTCGTTTTAAAAACATTTTACTGGACAACAAATTTTTATTCAACAAAGCTTTTTAAATTTACTTCTGATAAAATTTTCATCAGTACTAAATAGTAGGTGGATAAAAAACGATTTTTTGCATTAACAATGAAGTCATATTGACTCTATTTTAGTTTCTTTATGAACTAACATATATTAATGTTTAGTCATTTCTATTAAATTCCAAAATAATTCGCATAGTGTGAAACTTACGAATTCACTACTATACTTTTGTCCACAGATCCTAAAAGCTTTGAAATCTTCAACAATTTATTTTGTTCGATGAAAATGAAAATATTTTTTAACGTGTATTTGATCAAATACAGTAGCTGACATAAAAATTTAAGATGTTTCTTTAATAAATTATCGCAATATACAAATATTAACATTAGAACTACCTATAATTATAGCGTAAAATTTCATTCAGTTACAAGAGAAAAAAATAAATAAATAAGGAGTATAACACAGTAAATTACACAATGTTTTATTTATATATTTTACAAAAAAATCATTTAAATCTTTGAAACTGTTTTATATCAATAAGATTATAAATTGGTCATTTTGAACACTTTGGTAGTTTTAGTGTTAAATAACAGTAGTTAATCAACAAGTCGTAATTGATCTCACTTAATTGTAATTTAGAGAGTTGGAAAGATAGCAATCAACTGTGATTGTCCAAATTCATGTAGATGATATAGCGTCAGATGAAATGAGTTGAGTATATCTCTTGCCCCAATTACTATTTTTTCAATTTCCTATTTATCAGAAGTGTTTGAAATTATTCGGGACAAGACGGGACAAAAATTTATTTCGAGAGATGAGAACAGCTTTCCGCAAATTTCGGGATTCTGGAAAATGTCGAGATTTCTGATAATTTTCAGGTTTCTCGAGAGAATCTCTGATTCTCGAGTGTTTCGGAAATTTCATGAATTTTGACTCGATTGATGTTCCAAAACACCGAGATTTCGAATTTCCAATTTTCTTAGCATTTTCAAAAATCAAAATTGTCTTTGGGATTTTCAAAATTCCCGAAATTTCCAGGAATTGTGACACATTCGGGAATCCCGATAACTTCTATTATTTACTCGAGGTAAATAATAGAATCTTCCAATTTTGAAAACAAACTAAAACTAAAATGACAATAAAGCTTTTTTTCTCGAGCTGAGGTGGACGTTCATTTAAGAACATCCAAATGTTGGTACTTCAGAATACGTAATTACTAGATTATCGTATGTGAAATTCCATAATCGCATGCAACCATTCAGAATTTAGTAACTAAAGATATTAAATAATATTGATCGAACATCAATTTAAGATCAGAAGCTGATTAAACACAACGGGATCAATATTGTAACAAGGGGAAGAAACAGGAAATGCTACAAAATAACTTTATTAAGAATATTGAATCTCAGTATTTTAGTGCACTCGTAAAGATAATTTTAGTGTACTAGTATACTAGTAACATCAAATATTTAATTTTACAAAGACATTTTAGACATTATAATAAATTCTGTTCTTAATTATCAGAAACAAAATAAAGCTATAAAATACAGGAAAATTATGAAAAATGAACATTCCTCGTTTCTTTTCTTCAATATTTCTGTTAAGAAAAGCAGATTTTGTACTGAAACGATGCATGAATAAACAAATGAACATCAATTTCGGGAGCATTTTTTATAAAACGTAAAACTCTAACTTGAAAAAATAAATGTAATATTATATTTATACGAAATATAATATTTAGAGTAGAAAATACAAATATGAAAAATCGATTAAAAAGTTATTGAAAATTTTAACTAAATAAATCTAAGAAATGAGAACAAAAATGACAAATAAGAAAAGGATTGTTGTGTCATAATGTAAATAGAAAAAAATGTTTACTGAGATAAAATATATTATTGGGCAATCAGAGACAATTTACAAACAGATATGGTATAAACTTCAATCACAACAAACCAAAACATGGCAAATCTCAGAAAACTACAGCAAAAATGGATCAAAAAAGGATTACTGTCAGATATTTATGCTACAAATAATTTATATATTAGTATGTCTTCCAATCAACATGCCTGAATTTATTTCAAATGATCAATTCAGATTTGGAATAAAATATGCTATTGATCAAGCAACGAATTTTATCAAAAAATATTTCAAAAATAAGAAACTGTGTTGAACGATATTCCTAAATGCGTCACAAATATTGTACAAAAATTAAACAAACGAATACTATAAAAATACTGCAAATTGATGAACTTATTCTTATTCAACTGTAGCTTTAAAATGAAAATAAGAAACGAATGTATCAACTTGACAGAATTAAAATTTTCCAAAGACAAAAATTTCCCAAAGAAGCATATCAGATACACTTTTGTATTTTATGTGCTGCACAAGATGAATTAGTAACAACGGCAACTATATTATCACTAAGTGATAACAAAATGTAAGAAATAAACTCCAAGATCCAGTCAACAGAATAAATAAAAAATAAATAAGTTAATTAATTAATTAAACTCTAGAAAATAAAACTTAATGAAACAAAATCAATCCATGTAAATCAGATGCACAATCTTTTGCGTACAAAGTGCCGCATGCAATGAATATATATATATATCAGACCGCAATAACGAATCTTTCAAGCTATTATATAAACAATTGTAAAAAAAAAAATGGTAAAAGAAATATATTTGCTGTAATGATATCTTCTACGCTATTTTTACATACTTTTAATTGAGTTTAATTTCATTACACAAATAATCTGGTTGAAACATTATCCTGGAATAAAAAAAAATTTTAACGAGGTAACTGCGGATTGTAAAAATTTTGAAACGTGCCGTAGATTGTGTATCACTAATGTAAACTGTATACTTTGTAACAAATTAAACCGTACGATAACCACGAAAAATATTTGGAAACTTAACTTATGGAATGCATATAAAGGCAAAAAGATATGAGTTAGATGCAAAATAAAAGCAAATTCGCTATTAAATAAATGATCGAAATTGTTATTGTACAATGAAATGTCATACAAAATAGTATTAAAATCCATATGGACTTATAAAATACAGTTATGGAGTTGCAACTATCACAAAGATATTTGTAAAAGCAAAATATTGCGAACAATTGTTAATGCACCATGATTCAAAAGAAACGATTATATCCATTAAACTCTAGAAATAAAGGAAATTAAAAATGAAGTTGGTATCATGCATCAAAATTGTCAGAAGACATCGATGTTTCGTTGATCATTGGTTTCCGTAAATCTAAAAAGAAGAAACGACGACAAACATCATCACAAATAAGAAACACTCTCACTGCTCTCAATATTAACAGCATGAGTAAATGCTAATGAGTAAATTGCTAATTAATCTCATAAGAAGATTAGATTGTAGTTTAAGTAATTCGAAAGAAAAGGAAAAAAAGTTAAAAAAATGTATGTGACGACTTAATGATTTTAAAGAAAGTCTTGAAGGAAACTAAAATCGAATTTCGAATTCCGTTGAGAAAATCGAAAGTTGAATTATCAACCATGAAAGATCATTATCCTTTGCTGAAGAATACAAGTACTAGTTAGCTGAAGTATTCTTATGAAAGATTATTTATTTTGAGGAATAAAATATACAAAGATATAACAACAGCGTTAACGGAAAGACTGTTCTACGTGTAGACTTCACAATGGTGCGAAAAAAAATTGAAGAAGAATTCTTGTATAGAAGACATCTTCTCAAGACATCTTTCAAGTATGTATTGTAAACCGGAAAAGCCTCGTTTCCTACATGAATAATGTTATTTTTTTGACGGATCAAAATTTAATTGAATAAATCTATCGATAGAATTCGATATGTCTCAAAAATGAATCCAGATCAAAAACATATCTCGATTCAAAATGCACCACAGACGATGTAATGTGGTGGTGAACAATACTTTTGCGGAACGACTCAGGAGCAATTAAAGACAAAAATATTCTGGATAAATTTCACTGTCTGGTATATTCTAAGAATAGAATTATGATGCTTTACACATATGAATATATGCACAGGAAAAAGTGCTAAATGCGATAATATATATAATTATCGTACATCACTTTTTTATATATGGTCTAAAAGTAATGTTTTATTAACAGTATTATTGTCGTTATACTAAGAAAAATTATAAATAAAATTGTAAGATCAATCGCAGATGAAGTATGATTATGATCGATCCATTACGAATTGGTGAAATTAGTTATGAATTGTAATTACAAAAATCTATACATCTTAAAACTTCTGTCCGCTACAAAAGAACGCAATAGCGACAATTAAAAATTTTAAACTGCGAATAGGTTACCAGACATAAAACAATAATAATAATAATAGAACAAATAATAATAATCATAGATCAAAACAACAAATAATCGATCTTGAATTTGGCAAATTAAAATCGAAAGACAAAGTATAATCTATTGCCATGGAATTTCAGCATTATTATAGATGTAAAAATGGAATCAGATACCATTTTGTATTCTTTAAATAATAGATCTACATTAAAAATATTATTTTCCTATATAATATTTCGTATATTCATTGTTTTTTGTATATTCGTTGTTTAATAAACTTTAAGTTCGACATTTTCATCTAACAAACCAGGATTATTTTTTGAAAAAATTCTGACTGCACACACATTGTTTTTTTAAATCTGTATTTGGTATTTTCCATTTAAACCATCAAGTCTAATCCAGTCATCCAGTCCATAGTTCACATAGTACGTTAAACATTTGTCAATATTAACAATCTAAGGATCAAGTAATATTTAAATATTATAATAATTCAATATCCTGAGACTTCCCAAAATTGTACAGGTAATTTAAGTAGAGAACGTAATGATAATAAATGAATCTTTGGAATTTCTTTTCATTGGTGTAATAAACAATAGAATTTTATAGTATAAATTGATCAAAAACAGCAACAAATAAAATATTGCGTTAACGTAATATTAATCCTTAATGATTTAATAGGAAAGTGATAAAAAAAATGGCATGTTAACAATTATATAGAATGAATTCATCAATCAGCGTGCTCTCTTGTTTTCAATACTACATAAGTTATTCTACATCATAATATTTGGCATTCTGTGATTGGAAACGAGCTACATTGCTTTTAGACTGTTATTTTATAAGAAGCCACTCAGAAGTGATGTAACTTTATTTTGATCACTCTAATTTTATCACTATAATATTATATTCTATACATAATTATCTACATATTTATTATCTTCTGTTACATATGTTATCTATCTATTATAAATTCTATGTATTATCTTCATATTACAGTATCCATGTAACTAATACAAAGTTACATTGCTTCTATTCTTATATTCTTTATTCTTTATTCTTATGTTTTTCACTCCAATTTTATTTAACCATTAGAAGTTAGATTGAAATTTTGAACATATACTAAAATAAAACATAACGTCTTTAATATATATAATATTTATTTTTTACATTACTTTAGAAACAAATAATCGCTTATAAGCAAAATTTCATCTAGTAGCAGAGACAAAGTATATATGTACCTCGTCTGTGCTAGTAATCTAAAATTGAGTTCACAAATTGAATTCATATTGTTTGAAACTAGAATGCGAAGAAAAATTAAATGTTCCTAGTTTTATTCGTAAATATGTTTTGAGGATGTTTGTTGTGGAATAGAGGTCGGTAATAGATTGATAGAAACTCTGTTTCTTGGTTAATTAAGTTTATTTAACGAATTTATACGAGAGCTCAGAAATGGCGGTGAACATGTAGACGATCGAGAGCAAGAACAGCCGAAGGACGGCCTATAGGCCGAATTTTTGTAAATACAGCCAAGAGAGGCGGCAGATGCGCTTCTCTTACACTCATCAGGAACACATGTACAGTACCTCTTTTCATAAGAACATGCTGGCGATTATGCGCACTTTGCCAGCATCAGAGTTATGTGCTTCATACCATGAAGATGTATCAAATGCAAAGGCATTTTATTTATTCGGTTAAAATCTGTTACATTAACACAGGAATGAACGATTTTTGCTACCGAAAAACAAACATATATTATGAATTCCGAGTGCGGATAGAATTGGAAATAACGTTGTAGTTAGTCATATGTAATAAGTTCGGTCATATGCCTCTAAGTTCCCAGAGTTCGCATTTCGTCCTTCTCCGTGTTCCTGGCGGTGCTGGCGACATGCGGTGCACGCTCCTAGATTCGGTCTGAGTTCGCGGAGTGGCTTTCGGCATGGTGTCGTGAATCCTATCTGCCGCGACTGCCAACTGATCCAGCGGAACGTCCGGCATGCTCGCGACTATCCGGATTGCCTGTGGTAGACGGCCCAGCCACATTGTTCTCAGGAACACGTCCGTCACAGCCTCGCCTCCCAACGCCCTCATATGTCTGAGGAACTGTGACGGTGTCCGATCTCTGATTTCTTCTCGCTCGATTGTTGTTTGCTGAGGCGCTTCGCGCTGAAGCGGAGGACCATCTCCATCCTTAGCGCTTCTTCCTAGCCGTCCTCTTCAGGCCGATTGCTGATTAGATTTCGCCCGCGTTCGTGGCAATCGACATGCGCGAACACGAAGCTGAATTTGGACTGATCAGACGTAACGCCGTTCGCCACGAAATGAATATCGAGCTTGAATCACAGGTCGGGTTTTTCCGGCCAGAACAGCGGTGTGCGGTTATGCAGCTCTATCGTGGTACTCGGTTCCGCGGCGGTGGTGCGTGTGGCACTTCTATTCGCCATCGAGTTTTTCGAATACAGCACTATTTGATAATCACGTCAGTGATCACCAGTTTTGGGGATGAAATAGTTTTGTTGTGGAATAGAGGTTGGTGATGGATTGATAGAAACTCTGTTTCTTGGTCATTTAAGTTTATTTAACGAAGTTCATAACGAGAGAGAAAGCATCGCGAAAGCCGCGGTGAACATGTAGACGATCGAGAACAAGAACAGCCGAAGGACGGCCTATAGGCCGAATTTTTGTAAATACATCCAAGAGGGGCGGCAGATGCGCTTCTCTCATACTCATCAGTACACATATTCAGAGTATCTATTTTCATAGGAACATGCTGGCGACCAAGCTCACTTTGGTGCCAGCATCAGAGTTATTTACTTCTTACCATGAGGATGCACCAAATGCAAAGGCTTTTTATTTATTCGGTTAAAATTTGTTGCATTAACACAGGAATGAATGATTTTGCTACCGAAAAAGAAACGTATATTATGAATTCCGAGCGCGGGAAGAGAATTGGAAATAACGTTATAGTTAGTCATATGTCACAAGTTCAATCATCTGCCTCTAAGTTCCCAGAGTTTCTGACGCAGCTCGTCCTTCTTCCTATCCCTGGCGACTCGCGGTGCGCTCTCCTGGAGTCGGTCTGCGGAGATGGCCGCGGCTTTCGGCATGGTGGATCCTATCTGCCGCGACTGACAGCTGATCCAGCGGAACGGCCAGCGCGCTCGCGACTATCCGGATTGCCTATGGTAGACGGCCCAGCCACATTGCTCTCAGGAACTCGTCCATCACAGCCTCGCCTGCCAACGTCCGCGTGTGCCGAAGGAACTGCGACGGTGTCCTGTCTCCAATTTCCTCTTGATCGAAAACCCACTGTATTCAGTTACTACGCGACGCACTGAAGCGGCGGACCGTCTCCATCCTCAGCGTTTCGTAGCGGCTCTTTTTTGGGCAGATTGCTAATTAGATCCGCGATTTCGCCCGCGTTCGTGGCATCGATATGCGCAAATGCGAAGCTGAATTCGGCCTGATCAGACGTAACGTCGTTCACTTCGAAATGGATATCGAGCTGATTGAAACACAGGTCGGGTTTTTCCGGCCAGAACAGCGGTGCACGAATATGCAGCTCTATGGTGCTACTCGGTTCCGCGGCGGTGGCGCGTGTGGCACTTCTATTTGCCATCGAGTTTTTCGAATCGTATGTAGCACTCTTTGATAATCACGTCAGTGTTCACCAGTTTTAGGGACGTTTGTTGTGGAACAGTGGTCGAAGATGGATTGGTAGTGACTCTGATTCGTGGTTAATTAAGTTTATTTAACGAAGCTACATAGGAGACATATCGGCGCGGTGGACATGTAGACAATCGCTCGATGTTCACGTTGCGAGTATATCTGTCTATCTGTCTAACTGTTTGTCTATCAGTCTCTTTTGGTTCTCCAGATTTTTCTCTTAGCTCGTTGCTTTTTTCGCTATTGGGAACACTCGGTCCCCGTCTCAGACATCCCTAATTGGCCGAATCGTTTTTGGTTTTCGCTAATTAGGTTGTAATGAAATTGTGCCGCCTACTCCTTGCGTTTGTAACACGTTTTCTCCGAGAGTGGGGCTGCAATTTCGCCGAGATCGATTTCTCTGATTTATGGCGGTGTAGCAGGGTTTCCTCTGGGCCTCACTTACTTTCTCCATGTGTTTTCCAGATGCTGTTCTGGGTGGTCCTTAGGAGTCTCAGAGTTTACGACGCTTCGCAGAAACGTATTAGCCGAAATATTTCGCATTTGCCGATGCCATCCAATTATCTTTGCCCGTCTGCATCTATCTAAGTAGTTATTTCCGTAATATTTCCGACGGTTGAGGAATTATTCAAGATTATTCATAAAATTGAATCGAAACTATAGGAATCGTTCTGGGGATTTTTCCTCTAATTTCTCAGACGAATAATCGTTGTATTCGTACCGATGCCATGTGTCTAAAACTACGAGTCTGGTCTTTACGCACTGTGAAAACTAAATTTGACCTTCACAATTCAATAGCCCAGGCGACATGTGAGTCGAAACGTCGAGGCACGTGCGAAACGTGAGTAAAACGGCAGTCGGCGAAGCGGATATGTCGCCCTGTTCGCACGAAGTGATTACTCACTACATGACGGGAGATAGCGTCAAAGACCTTACCCTGGTCGCGTTTGGCAAGAAGAGTTGTTATGTAGTGCTTACAATACGTGTAATCTTCATTAGTTTGAAAGCATGGTCCACGGAGGGAGCATGAAGACCACCTCAGCGCCAGCACGCTGTGGGAGGGTTAACCATCACTTCACTGTCTGTTTTAAATCCGGTCGACTTCCGCTAAAGGCGATTTCCGAACTGTGCCATTCCGCAGCAAGAGGACGAGACGTGACAGTAGAAATCTTGCCACGGTCTCGGTCTTCTGCCAGGGGGTGAGTAAGGAGCGCTGAACGCGTTTAGATCGAGGACGGAGCTGTGGATGAGTTTGGTCGATGCGAACCCCCGTGGGGACTCCAAGGCTAAGTCGGGCAGTTGTTGGCCCCTCTGAAAGGCCTTTGGAATCGGCTCTCCCCTCGCCCCGAGGTGCAGAGTCGCACACTTACGGGGACTGAAAGAGAGTTCCAATGACCTCGTTATTCTCCTCTGCTGCGGAGAGTAGATCCTCCATGCTGATCGGTGATGCGGCGATCAACGCGATGAGAGACCAGTGTATCGAGCTTTGAAACGAAACCGAGTCGTTTCATGTGATCATAAACGATCGAATTCGACAAATTTAATCTCTTAGCGATTTCTCGTGTTGTTATTAGCCGGTTTGCTTCCAACGATACCTTTGTTTCGTCTTCGTCAGCTTTAACTGGCTTTCCAGAACGTGGTGCACCTTCAGTATCGAAATTGCCGGAATTAAATTTTGCGAATCAGTTTTGACCACTAGTGTCAACACATCTTCTCTATACACGTCACACAATGTTTTTTTTTTTTTTTGCTTGAACAGCATTCTACCTTTTCGGTAATAAAAAAGCAAAATATGCCGAAAATGCTGCTTTTTATTTTCCATATTTGATGGTGCACACAAAAAAAAAAAAAAACAACTGCACAGAACCAAACAAACTTCTTGCAGATAAGCCTTAAGACATCAACTGTCGAAATATATAATGACAATACGGTACAGAACAAAGTTGGTTTCTGCAGAGAAGTTCAACCACTTATAACGTTTTATAAATTTATTTTGAGATGAAGTTCTCTCACGATGAAAATTGTAAGGCGTCATCGCATACGAAACGATATATTGTTGGATTCCGCGTAATAGAATAACACTTATAATTTTTAAAGAGTTTTTATTCAACGTTGCAATCGTGGTCGGGATCATTTTTCGTATACAAAAATCTTCGGTTGACTGGATGGATAAGGATTGTTGAAGCTTCTTCCCAGCATGTCTGTTTATATTTTTGGTTATTAACATCAAAAGGAAGGGGAAGGAGCACAGATAACTGACTACTGAATTTTGCCGTTATGACTAGCTATTTTCAGGTCACTTTTAAGTGGACTATTACAAACTCAGTCAATATTGACAGACCGGGTTGGTTATCCAACAATATCGTCGTTGGCCTTTTTTCGCAAGTGTTGCTAACAACGATACATCGTTATTGATCACTATAAAAGTTAAAGTTACGATTTATATCGCACTTGTTTGCGTCTAAAGTTTTTCCACTCCGAGCAGCTCGTAGTCTTCATCATTTTTCGCGGGCCGGCGGAAGAGAGAAAGCCAAGGGATAGACGTACTTGTTCTCCATGTGCGTTTTATCGAAAAGAAAAAAAAATAAATAGGTAAATAAATATATACAAAGATATATTTGCGACAGCTAAATGGTTTGGAAGGGGTGGGGGGCACTATTACTCTCCTGGTTTGGCGGGAACCACCACGTGCTCCGGTGGAAAGAAACTTCTGTTAAAGAAATTAGTCGCGACCATGCTCAGCGAGACGTAGGACTTGACTTGATTTTTAAGAAGCAAATTTCTTGTTTGTATGAAGATTTCAATTTTAATTCAGTTGAACAAATTTTGGCATGTTCTTGGTCAAATGTCAATTTTCCCCAACCATCTGATAATCGTAACTAGAAGAAAATTGAAACTCAAAGCATTGCGCATTTTATTATACAAAAACGGCAAAGTGCAATGCATTTTCATGCATAATTATTGCTTTCTTTATTCTTACTATGTGTATAGTTTTATACAGGCAGATACTGAAGAGATTTTAAGATTCGCGATTAAATTTCAATTTCTCTTTGTGTCGTTAAACCAACAGCAAACCATACATACTGCAGTATTGGTAGTTCGGATTACTTTTTGGCAGTTGATAATGTATTAGGGAATGTGCTTTTATTCCGTCTTTCCTACTTGATACTTCCAATCTACTTTCAATTAAGAAACTGCAATTTTGATTTCTTTTAATAAAATTTTTCACTTGTCTATAAAAATAGACGTTGCATGGTTGTACAAGCGAAGTACATTTAGGTGGAATTATTTTAATAATATATGAACATTCTCCTCTACTTGAAACAAACAAATCGTCTTATAACTCTAAATCTGTTTGCCCTTCCTATGAATCTATTAATAATAAAAATTTGTCTTGATCTAGATTTGGTTTCAGGATTGATGATAAGAAAAACATTTTTTTTTTTTCAACTACATTACATCCACAATTAGCTTCATGGAGCAAATTTGAATTCTAGTTATGGCTTGCATATAGTAAACGCTCCTTAGCGTTGCCGCTGACATTGTGATGTTCCTTCTTTTTTACTTAATTCTGCAAATCGGGCTTGTTCCTTTTCAGTTTTCTGTGTTGTGGTGTGTAATTTAAATTCGTGACGGATTTGTTAGGGTGACTTAATAATCATTTCTTGTGTGCTGCTGCGTATTTTGTTATCTGTTGTTTATTAAGTATGCCCAAATCTTCATGTGGTGAATCTGAAGTGAAGTACTATGGAACAGTAGCAATAGTTCTCAGTGCTTTGTTCTGGAACAACCTTTAGATGATAAAAAACACGTACGCCAATAACTCTCAGACATGGTTATTGTATATTGAGCAATATATGTGTTGTTTTTAATAAGTTTTTTCAGTAAATACGATCTTTTCTCCTTCTTTGTCAAAGTTCTTTGTTGTCAAATGTAGATTGATACTGACATGCGGTTTGATTTGTGTTACTTATAAATTTTGGTTCAAATCGAGAAGTGATAAATTTGATCATTTCACGAAACTTCTCCGTGGCTTACACTATTTCATCGAGGCTCATAGAGTCTTTCGCTGACTTTGCAAGACTCGTTTGTCGAATATTATGTTTTTTTTTTTAAACATGAAGTCTTAACACTAAACCTATCGAGACTTCATGCATTTCTACCGTGAGCGGTTATATGACCGCTTTAAAAAAAAACATTTCTTAATACAGAATGAAGATTATAAACAATTAGATAGTGAACAAAATATTTTCTTATATTTAAAAATAAGTAATGTTTGCTTTATTCACCACATTTTTTACAAATTATAGAATTCTTGATTATATTTTTTTCAATATACGTATTTTTCACATTTCAGACTTTATTAGTCTTATTACTTTGCAGAATCTCATCTGGCAATTTTTCCGGTCACATCTAGTTATATTTGTAATTGTTTTTGCCGCCCGTTCTTTTCCTAGCTGTTGCTCTTCTTGATGTTCAGTGTCAAGCTTTTTCTCCCAATTGAAATAAAAATTCTTGCCTCGAATGCCTTCTCCCGTCGTTTCTTTATATAACATCCAAACATAATTAAAATATTGAAAAATATCTGCAAAGATAAAGACCATCTCTGTGATTTAGCTTTTACGCTGTATTTTCTGGCCATTTGGTCGGTTACATCTACACCAAATTTCGTATTATTGTAAAATTTTATTGTTTTCATGATACTGAACATAATGGAGGTTCGTACCGCGAAGGACAAACTCATCGAGCCAGAGAAAGCAACTTTATAATTTCTAATTTCTCCCGTGATCATATTTTATGTTCTTCGTTACCTTCTATCTTCTATTTTAGTCATACCGGACTACCAATTCCAAGGTTCAGTAAGTTTCTTCATCGCAATGATCCCCATCCTAAACAAGCTCGAAAAAAAGATGCGAAAAATAAATTCATTGAGCCAAGAATAAAACTTTCATATTCACTATTTTCTCCACGGCAGGGATTTCCCTTGACCGTACTTCATGTTTTTTTCTTACTTTTTATTTCATTGTTGTAGTCATACTCGATTCTCAATTCTAAGGCTCGGTAAATGGCTCGGTAAAAACTTTTTTACGACATCCAAGACATATTGCGAGGGACACATCCTGAGTCCATTAAAAAAATGTAAACGTTACTTTTTGGGACCGAACTTGCTCACATCTGGAAGCAATTAACATACCTCCCTAATCCCGTAACCACAGAATCCACAGCTATATAAGACCAACGCACAAGAAAAATAGACAATCAACTCACTAGACGAAAAAGAGACACCTTGCCACCACTAATAGACCCACACACAAATACCACACACTATACAGACCACGACAAAGCAGAAGCCATAGCCAAATACTTCGTAAACATATATAACTCGGCACACAGCAACAGCTCACCCTTAGACAACGAAATTAAAAGGTAATCCCATACCACGAATTCCCCAAACAAAACCGATGCTCACCCCCCTCACCACATAAACATCACCCCCGATTAAATCCACAATTTAATCAAAAAACTACCCAACAACAAAGCTCCTGGGCCTGACAAAACCTCCCCAAGAAGGCAATAGTACAGATTTACTGCATATTCAAAAAATGCATTCAAAAATCCTACTTCCCCCATACCTGGAAAACAGCGAAAATCCATCCAATACCGAAACCAGGTAAACCCAATACCATAATCCAGAACAGGCCCATCGGTCTGCTCAGCACTATCAGCAAAATACTGGAGAAAATAATACTATTACACCTGCACACCCATCTCAGAAACAACATCATCATCCCACAACAATACGGTTTCAGAGAAAATCACTCTTGCATACTCAGAGTCACAGAATTTGCAACGATCGAACTAAACAAAAATAGAACCACACAACTAATCCTCCTGGACATGGAAAAAGCCTTCGATACCGTCTGGCACGAAGCACTAATTTACAAACTCCCGAAAATTGACACACCAGATAACATTGTCAAAATAATTAAAAGCTACCTAACAAACAAGAAAATGTTCATCACAATAAAAGGCACTAACTCAACAACACATAACGTAATCACAAGGCTCCATACTTGGACCCACGCTGTTCAATATCTATATTAACGATATCCCAACAACCAACAACACACAACTTGCAATATACGCAGATGATACAGCAATTTGTGCCTCTTCCTGGAATCTAAGACAAGCCACCAAATACCTACAAGAACATATCAACATGATCTCGGAACACATGCACAAATGGAAACTAAGGCTCAACCCACAGAAAACACAGGCTATCACATTCACACGCAAAAATCTACAAATCACAACAGAAATAAAAATCAATGGATTCAACGTACCATGAACCAAAACGGTTAACTACTTAGGAACGCTCCTCGACTCCAAACTCACCTGGGTCCCAGCTATACAAAAGAGGGCAAATCTCGCCTACCCTACGCTCAATAAAGTCTACCTTCTCATTGCCAAAAACAGCAGACTCAAAAAACCGCTTGAGATCCTGATATATCTCACTTACATTTGACCCATCATTACATACGGGCATCAGATTTGGGCAGCAGCCGCTAAAACCCACAAGAACAAAGTGCAGATAATGCAAAATAAATACCTCAGAATCATCTTAAACAAGCAACGGGACACACTAGTAGCACTTCTCTATCAAATGGCCAACATACCCACCATTGAAAAATTTATCCGAAATTCTGTCCAAAAGGCATATGATTTTAGTCACCCCAACCCCCTCAACCGCGACACTGGCAATTACAGCATTGAAGACCTTCCACTTAAGATTAGGGTCACACTCCCCAAACATGATAATCTCACATAGACCAAAAACCACAAACCACAGCTCACAAGGAACCTGCAGGTTTAAAACTTTTCCTGCTTACATAATTCCTGCTTACCTCAACAAACTCCCCGCACAAACGTCAAACAATATCACTATACTACACTAAATGCAGGTAATAGGGCGCAACAAGCTCAAGGCACTGCGTAAACAACAATTTCCTGGCAACAAACAAACAAAAAAATAGACAGTTAATGTTTTTTGGCAATCACGTAGCGCACACAGAAGTTCCGGAGCAACTCATCGACATGATGATTTAGCCAACACGATTCACGCCCCGAAGCAATCTTGTTCAATCCCCATCGGAGCAGTGAACGAATTAAGCGCAACATGCACTCACACAACAACGCTCACCATCTCTTCCCGGCGCACAAGTTATGAGAGAACACTTGAATTTCTCATAATCCCTCAGATTTCCACCCTCATTCCAAACGAACCCATCAACACCAACATGCTCAGCCTCCTTCCAAACATCCAATCCAATTTAGCAAATCCTATCTTCCACAAACCCTCTCCTGTGCAAATGTTAATCGGAACCGAAACAACACTGTCTACCTTCAGCACCGATCAACACAACATCTCGACATCTCCAGACAAAGATCTCATTCTCCAGAAAACATAACTCGGCTGGATAATCGGGGGGAGCGTTAACAGCATCTCTCCAATCCAACACTGTCATGAACTTAGAAGAAAACATCGCCAAATTCTGGAATCTCGAAGAAGTACCAAACAAACCTCATCTTTCTAACGAAGAAGCGGAGTGCGAAGAATACTTCATCGAATACGTCAAACGAAATAAAGATGGAAGATACATCGTGGCACTGCCATTCAAATCCAACAAGAATCAAATAGGAGAGTCATATCGTCAAGCCCTTCGTCGCTTTTCAGCATTAGAGCGAAGATTAAGCGCCGATTCAACATTAAGGACCGCCTTATCAAAACACAATGAACGAGTATACCAAACTCAGACACATGACAAAAATTGATGCAGACAGCGATCGGATTCTATCTGCCACATCACCCAGTTATAAAACAGTCCAGCCAGACGACCAAGGTCCGAGTTGTCTTTGATGGGTCAGCAAAATCATCTGCTGGCACATCTCTACACTGATGATCGATCCCACAATCCAAGACGACATCGTTTCTTTAGTTCTTCGATTCAGACTACAAAAGTACGTCATGACAGGAGACATCGAGAAGATGTATCGCCAATTTTTTGTGCGAAATCAAGATCGCATATACCAAAAGATCATTTGGGACGAAGAAGGTATTCTCAACATCTACAAATTAAACACATTATCTGCAATTCCATTCCTAGCCATTCGATGCCTCAGACAATTAGCCGACGAAGAAGCACTTCACTTCTCAGCAGCCTCTGAAAAGCTAAAGCGAGACTTATACGTCGACGATCTTATCACTGGCGCCAACACACTCAATGACATGATCACGCTGCGTGACGAAATCATCCAATTTCTACAGCGTGGTGGGATGAGTATCCGTCAATGGGCATTCAACGAACACTCGGTACTATCCGGATTGCCTGAGACCAGTGTGAAGCTATCACTAAGTGCATCCAACGACAAAACGCTTGGCATTTTCTGGGAATCCTTGCACGACCGCATTACATATTCAGTTCAACACGCAACAACTCACAGATCAATAACAAAACGCACCATTCTCGCCGAAGTCGCAAAAATCTACGATCCGCTTGAACTGCTAGGCCCCGTGGTCGTTACCGCAAAAATTTTGGTGCAAAAACTATGGACATTAAAACTACACTGGGACGAATCCGTACCTCTCGACATCCATACTTACTGGACAACATATTGCAGACAACTGAAAATCCTCAACAATTTCTCATTTCCTCGGAAGGCAATTCTGGACGATGCTGGCAACATACAATTGCATGGTTTTTGCGATGCCAGCAAAAAAGCATACGATGCATGCATTCGTCGGGTCACATTCACCGAGTCATGGAACACAATGCACCTTATTCCGTGCAAAATCAAGAGTGGTTCCGCTGAAGGTCATATGTCTCCCTCGTTTGGAACTATGCGGAGCCCTTCTTCTGGCCAAACTATACGAATTGGTTACTGAAGCTATACACATCAAGATCAAGAAGGCAATTTTCTGGACTGACTCCACCACAGTACTCCACTGTATACATACACGGCCGTCATCATTAAAAACTATCATGGCAAACTGCACAGCAGAAATAAGAGGAAGGACTTTACCTGAGCAATGGAGACACGTTCCATCGAAGGACAATCCCGCTGATGCAATATCAAGAGGATTGCTATCAACCGAATTCACAAAGCAAAGGATTTAGCAGGCAAGACCTTCATGGTTAGTACAGAACGAATCCAGCTGGCCACAACTCGAACTTAAACTGCCAACACCATTCCGAAGAGCTGTAGTGACTTTGTTTTCAAAGTTGAAACCCTTCCCAACCAATTGCTGCTACGATGTTCTAATTTCGAAAAACTAAGAAGAATAATGGCATACTGCCTTCGACTCAGATCACTACAACGAAAGGTCCGTTGCTACTGATCGAATTAGAACGAGCCACGAAGATCATTGTAGCGACCTATGTAGTTCCTCGAGTACAAGTTTCGAACACCGATTCGTACAAGCCGCAAATGGCTGTGCGTTTAGCGTCGAAGTCTAGCGATATTCGATGTTAAGCAGAGTGCGGAATACCGCTAAGAAATGGGTGACCGTCCAGCTTAGAGAGTAGTTATAACAACAAGTGTCTAGGGTAAGGCCCTACTGATGATGAGTCTAGGCAGAGCGACTCTGAGACGAAACGCACAACCTTTCTTCACATTACCTTCACTCATTCCTTTATCCTCGCATCATCAACACTTCTAAACCTTTCAAGTGGTGACTCCGACGTGATATAAACACGCAACAATGAAAATCAGAGTCTACTAAGGAAGGGACGACACACGAACGAGGATGCAACCAAGCAGTGACTCCTGGCTATTTTCTAATCGGCAGACCACTAACCGAATTATCGGAACATGACTTGAGCAACATTCCTGCAAACAGATTATCTTCGTAGCAACACATTTCAAGGTCACACAAAGGTCAAGCGTGACTTCTGGACCCGATGGCACAAAGAATACCTTAGTGAACTCAATGTCCGTCACAAATGGACAATATGAGATCAAAGAAGGATCAATCGTCATCCTGCGAGAGGACAACATCCCACCTGAACAATGGGTCATCGGAAGGGTAACCAAGACATATCCTGGACCAGACGGTATCATTCGTGTCGTAAACGTCAAGACTTCCACAACCAGCTACAAACGTAACGTGCGAAAATTGACACCATTGCTGATCAAGAACGATGTCGAATCATCTTAAGCACGCACACTATCCATACATCAATCCATATTGAACAATTTGTTCAACATCATTATTTTTTTCTTTATATTAGGTTTAGCTTTGTAAATTGTCAGAATACAATTAT
Source organism: Frieseomelitta varia (assembly GCF_011392965.1). Lineage (NCBI taxonomy): Eukaryota > Metazoa > Arthropoda > Insecta > Hymenoptera > Apidae > Frieseomelitta > Frieseomelitta varia. The sequence goes on along the minus strand of NW_025110028.1, from coordinate 103,722 downwards.
TTGATCTGTATAATGTTGTCGAGAAAGGATTCATATTGTCCTTCGTCTGTCTCGCCAATATTGGTAGCCCTTTCTATTTCCCCGAATAGTTCCAACAAGTGCAGTTTTTTTTTTTTTTTTTTTGCTAAAAGTTTTGTTTCAATTTTTCTCCGAGCCACACTGTGTCTTTATAAACTTTAACAGTTGATGTAAAATAAATCCATGCGATCTACGGCGCATTCATCTTTAATAAACCAATTTGGATATTTTTCTTCGACGGAGCGTGAAATTGTCGAAAATTTATCGTCAAATTATCGAAGTTTATTCAATATAAATGCCTGTATAATTGCAAATAATATTCATCAAACGTAAAATTAATAATTCTAAAAATATCTGAAAATTCTCGATTTGAAACATGTTAAGTTAGAAGTTAAGCAAGTTATGAGTTAAGCAAGATATGAGTTCTAAAAGATATCAGTAGTTGCTCGTTTTGAGTAAAAAATTTGTTACTTTGCCGAGGGATTTCGGTTGTAACTGCCGTAAGTTGTAAGTTCTGGTTATAAGTAAAGAGTTCCTTGTCTCAGTACAGTTCCTCATCTAAAATACTTCTAAAAATTTTGCTGTTGCCGTCTCCAATATACGTTGTATATTTCACTCCATACTTTCTTTCTGAATTTCGAAACATTTCCGTAATTGCATCTGCTTCCATTTTGCCTGCACTACCTACATACGTGGTTTATCGTACCTGTTCTTTATGTTCTTCATACCATTCGCTGCAATCGTCAATCCTCCTCCTTTTTAGTTTTCCGTAAATTATAACCTTGGCAGAAACTTGATGACAGCGTTAAGAACTTTCTTACTATACTTCCCAACGAATGTAGAAACTCCGAACACAGAAGAAAACCCTCGCTTTTTCCATGTTCCGTCTCCCGAAGCAGTCAAATGTACTGAAACATTCCCAGCTTCATTCTTCTTTCTTTCTTCTTCAATGGCTCTTGATGTAAATTATATATACAGCTGAAGATGCACACATATTTTCAAGACAAGCGTAGTATGCTGCAATAGATAATCCCTAAACCTTCGCGATCCAGGAGTCTCATGACGAGTACAATTCTTTGATTCACTTCGTATGCTTTTCTAATAATCGAGGAGCACGTCAAGGCGTTCGCGACGAATGAAGCGCCAATCGGCGAAGCAAATATAACGACCTGTCCTCATGAAGTGACTGTTCACTCTATGACGGGAGGTCGTGTCGATGACCTTGCCCTGATCTCGTTTGGGCAACAAAGTTGTTAAATAGTGCTCCGACAGTGCGGCTCTCATTCAACCAATAATTTGCCGCTTGGCGGCCGGGAGTGTGATCACACTCCGGCCGCCGCGTGCTGGGCACTCCGTGCGAGTTCGCATCGGACACTGTCCCAGCGTCAACAAAACCCCAGCCATCGTGCAGATTTCAACTTGGCGGATTTTACTTTTAACCAATAGCTCGCGCTAGTTGAGGGGCGGGCTAGATTTCACTCGAACGAGAGGTAATCCGCGATATCGTCCTTTGTTGCTGATCGCTGGATTTTGTCCCGCACGTCGTTTTTTAGTGCTAATCTCGCAACACGTGCGATCACCGAGTCATCTACGTCCAGTATTGAGGATCACATCCACGAGATTCGCCAGTAGGAGAAGCCCACATCCACCCCAAGAGAGAGGGAAGTCGTTTCACGTGATCATAAACGATCGAATTCGACAAATTTAATCTCTTAGCGATTTCTCGTGTTGTTGTTCGCCGGTTTGCTTCCAACGATACCTTTGTATCGTCTTCGTTAGCTTTAACTGGCCTTCCAGAACGTGGTGCACCTTCGGTATCGAAATTGCCGGAATTAAATTTTGCGAACCAGTTTTGACACTGGCGTTCTGTCAACACATCTTCTCTATACACGTCACACAATTTTTTTTCTTGCGTGAACAGCATTCTACCTTTTCGACGATCCTTGCGGACGCGGAGGCGCCGACTCTAGATGACTGCGTAGGGAATAGAGCCGAACGCCAAGTCCAGACATGCAATCACCACCTTGTTCTTCTGAATATGAACACTTTCCATTATACGCTGCAGCAAAGGAGTGCTCGAGACATCCCTCGTTTGGCAGGAAGCTCTTCTGGGCGGATGAAAGTCGGTCATTTACGCGTGCCAGGCGCGTCAGTCGATCGGCCAGCACGGTGGCGAACAGTTTGGTGATGACAGCATCGCAATGGGCCTACAATTACTCAGATCGTGGCGGTTGGCCTTCTTGTGCACGAGCACAATGGGGCTCTCCTTCTCTCACCGAACTTTCGGCAACCAAGCGACGAAGTGCAACTACGTGTTGGCAAACGGAGAATTAGTAACTGTAGCGTGCCAATCTGAAGTCGAGTAGGCATTTATGGTTTGCTGCTTTCAATGTGAATAAAAATCAGCTGTTTCCAGTTTCAAGTTTGATTCGTATGATTAAAATAGTAAGATTGTAGAACTCTGAATTGTCGCGCGTTGATATGTTATGCGTAGAGGTGTGTGCTCCTGAAACTGCTGGATTGCCAAAAACTGGTCGTACTTTTTTTTTTTCTTCTCTTTTCTTCTGTGGTTAAGGCTGCAGTTCCTGGGATAAAATATCCCTATAACCTATAAAATGAAAGGATTAGATATGAGTTGGCCTTATTTACTAGTGTGAGTGTAATAACTGAGGGTGTGGGTTGCAGGAAAAAATTTTCAAGAAACCTGCTATGCTTTTGAACTTGATGTGGTGTGCGTTTTGGCTTGGTCTATTAGTGCGTATTTCGATAGGTTTGTCCTGATTTTGAGTGGAATGGTGGTAGTTTTGTAATTTCCTGTATTTATTACAAATGAGTTTGGGCGAGTAAAGTTGTATGCCTTCGTGAGAGAGTTTTGTATGTATTGTTTGATGGTTGGTATCTTCGCTATTTCATGTAGTGATTTGATGGGAGAATCGTAGGATTTGTTAATCATACTTGTTGTCAAGTATGATGCGCAGGAACTTATTTTGAATCTTTTGTATCTTGTTTATGTGAGTGTTTGCTGCTGCAGTCCAAATTTGGTGTCCGCAGGTTATGATTGGTCTATGATTGGTCTAGCATATTTTATATAAAGATTGAGTTTTATATTGCTTTTTAGTCTGTTATTTTTTGAGATTAATGGGACGAGTCTGTGCAGTGCAGGATAAATTAGGTTGGCTGGTTTATTTGTGGCCGCTACCCATGTGATTTTGGAATCAAGGATGAGTCCGAGATATTTGACAGTACAGGACAAGGGAATATCTTGATTTGCAATTTTGATGGTTATGAGCGTCTTTTTTTTGTGGTGAATGAATGGCTTATATTTTGTTTGGGTTTATTGTTAGTTTCCAGTCTGTGAAGTATTTGTCTAGTTGATCTATCTGTTTTTAAATGTATTTTGTGAGGATGCATGTATTGCGGTGTCGTCGGTGAATATTGCTGTGTAAGTGTGTGAAGATTGTGGTAAGTCATTTATGTAGAGTGGAAAGACTAGTGGTCCAGGAATAGTTCCCTGGAGTAGCCCTGCTGCGATTTCTTTGCAGGTGAATTTAGTTCCATTTATTGAGACATAGAATTTTCTGTTTTTTTGGATAATTGTTTATGATGTTTAATAACTAAATTTATGGAAAATTGAATATCATGTAATTTGGTCACTAGAGCATTGTGCCATACTGAATCAAAGGCTTTGGTTAGATCCAGAAGAATAAGTTGAGTTTGAATTTTATTTTTTTCAATAACTGTGCTCTGTGATTCGTTAAAGCAGCTGTATTGAGGTTTGGACGGAAGCCAAATTGTTTTGGGATTATCAGGTCTGGTTTGTTAATGTGGTCTTGTATATAGTGTTGGATTTTTTCTAGTATTTTTCCGAAAATGTCTAGGAGGCTAATAGGTCTGTAACTTTTTGTGTTGGGTTTCTCGGGTTTCGGTATGACTTCGGCTGTTTTCCATGGTATGGGGAAATAGGCTATTTGGAAACAAGCTTTGTATGTATAATATAGTTGGACTATTGTTTTGTTGGGGAGCTTTTTAAGTCGTGTAGTTATTATTGTTAATCAATCGATTCTTTGGGTTGTAGCACTTACTTCCGTTGAGTTATAAAATACACCTATCTGTACATAATTTTGGTTCTATCTTTTATAGTCCATTTATATCTTTCTTTGTCTTTTTCTAACTTCTCCTTTCCCTCTCCCTACTATTTCTGATCGTATGCCTTCTATTCTGCTTATTATTATATCTAACATACCTTGCGGTGGTTCCTTCTTTTCCTTTTCTTCACTTCTTTCATTCCTTTGTGGAGTTTTCTTCATATCAGCTCTTTTTGGTGTTGCCTCCTCTCTTTCATTCTCTTCTGCATCTCCTTCCTTCTCAGAGAGTCCACGCCATTGTTCCATCATTTTCCTACTATTTGAACATTCTCTGTTCCTATTTTCTTCTTTCGAATGTCTTTTTTCTCTTTTTCTTCTCGGTGTTTGGAGTGCCTGGAACTACTCCTCCTCTTCTCTGTCTTTTGTTTCCTTGTTTTCTAAGTCAACCATTCTTTTCTTATCTGATGTGCTTCTACTTTCAACCTACAAACTATTCTCTCTCACCTTATTTTCTTAATTTCTTACTTATTTATATTAATTACCTTAAATTTAGTGACTATTTCTGTTTCTTTACTGTTCTGTCTTTTTCTATTTCCGCTTTTAATAAGCTTGGGTATTCCACAATTCCAAGCTTTTTAAGCTACCTCCTTTTTTCTATTTCCTCTATTATTTTTACCTTCTACTTCCAACTCTATTTACCTATTTATCTCTCCACTACCTATTTTACCCTCTTTTGCCTTCATTTTTGGTATTTATTCCCTTTTATTTACCTTAACTCTCTATTTTTTTCGCATCTCTCATATCACTCTTTACCATACACGCCCTCTAACCAAGTCCCTCTTTGCCCTTATTATATAATCATTTATCGATTCTTTGGCATTGATCTTAATGTTTTTCAGTTTCAGCCCTATATATATATATATATTCTTTGGTCAGTGGTATTAGCCGCGTGTGTCTCTCTTAGTTTCTCCCATACTCTCCTGGCTGAACTTTCCGTTAAAAATTGTCCCGCCTGTTCACCAGACAAGGTGGTTACTATTATTCCGAAGGCTTCGTCGTTTTTACTTTGTAGCGGCCTACGGTCCCTCGTTCAAGTACGAGAATTGAACACCGACTAGTACAAACCGCAAATGACTGTACGCCTAGCATTGAAGTACCTGCGATCTTCAACGTTAAGCAGACAGAGTGCGGAACACCGCTAGGGTGGGTGACCGTCCAGTTTAGCGAGGACTTATAACAACAAGCGTCTGGGGGATCGCTGCCATTAGCCCCACTGATGAGTCTAGGCATGCGATTCTGAGACGAAACGCATCACCTGTCTCACCTACCATTACTAACTCATGTTCCGTACCTACATCCATCATTCATTCATCATTTATCATCACTACGTAATTTCCTTCAACTTTCCCAAAGGGACCTTCGTTTTTTTCTGCAGATTGTCACTTTCTGGCGGGGCCTCGGCTTCTATTACTTCGCGTTATAATACTTCTGCTTGCTTTTATCACTGCTTTTACCTTCAGAGCCCACACGTGGTAATTTTTACCTCTAAGTTAATTGTTCTATTTTGCTAAGCGGTATCGTCGCTCCCTCAGCCATTTTTTAAGAAGTATGTAGCTAAGGCTTTCACCGCCACGTAGTTTTTCTAATCTCAAACTTGCAAGTGGTAGAGAACCACGGCCTGCTTACCACTTTGTTAATCAATCGAGTCTTTGGGTTGTAGTTTTTTTTTCTTTCCTTAGTTGTGTCTTGTAGTTTTCACAGTGCCTAGGGCTTGATCCTTATAACCCCTATTTAGAATGATGAGTTTAGAAAAGTGATGTTACTATTGTTGTTTTGTTCCTGTTGTGCTTATCGTGTGGTACGCAGGAAAAAATCTGCGTGTAATGGAAGGCGTAGATTTTAATCTTTAGATTTTATTCTTTACGCTTGACATGTGTAGAGGCAGCTTGATCTTACATTTGAGTGGAATATCCGGGAACTACCAATGTTTTTGATTAATAGGTTGTGGTAGATGTTGTCGTATGCCCTGGAAACAGAGTTCCCAATGTATTCGATTATGGTGGGTATTTTTGCCATGTTGTGTAAAAGTGTGGTTGGAGTGTCCCGCGGCATGTTCAATATGATTTTTAGTAGTTTATTTTGGATGCGTTGTGTTTTTAGTAAGTTTTGGCTGCAGCTGCCCAGACTTGGCGGTGGCTTGCGCTCCAGGAGGAAGTGTAGATCGCCATATCGTCTGCGTATATTGCTATATGTGTTGTGTTAATGTGTGTCGTTAGTGTATATTATGTAGAGCGTGGGTCCAAGGATAGATCCCTGTGGGACTCCTGTTTTAACTTCTTTTATTGAGGAATTTGAACCTTTTATGGTAACGTACATTTTTCTCTTGCTGAGGTAGTTGTTTATTATTTTGGACATCGGTGTTCCTATTGCTGTGAGTTTGTATATGAGAGCGTTATGCCATACTGAATCGAATACTTTTTCGATTCTAACAGGATCACTTGGATGTATCAGTTTTTGTTAAGGTCTACAAATGTATACGTATGTACATATTTAAATATATATAAATATATATTTATATATATTTATTATATATATTTATATATATTTATATAATTTTATAGTTGCACGAACATTATGACCGTAGAATGAAAGTGGCTCGAGCTGAACCAGATAAACTATAAGATATGTACGACTAAGCGTTTTACGAATTGAATTGAAAATTAACAAATATCGTCTAGATGTTTTTAATCAACGGAAAATATTACGATATATATAAAAAGATAGAACGCGTCAAAGCTCCCAATCTACGTTTACTCCGCGATCCAAGGCCGTCATAATAAATAGATCGTATTATCTCGTCAATCTTTAAAACTCTAATAACACCATTGTTTCTTAGTACAAATCAATCAACTTCAATATTAGAACAAAATTTCGCGAAGGTTCGCACAAAATTCACGAAACTTCGCCCGTCCCAACATTCCAATAAGTACCACATTTTTAGCATTCGACCGGTAATTCTACTTCTTCTGTTTTCTAAAACAGTCTTATATATAACGGCAATTTTTGCGAATTTGTCTCTTCTTTCTTGTCTGCTCTGATTTTTTCTTCGTTCTTTTTTTCCTTCCTTCGTCCGTATGCGCTTGAAAAGAAAACAAAGAAGGAAAAAAGCCTAAGAAGAAAAAGAAGAAGAAGCATAAGACAAACATCTTGGAAATTAAATGTATTAAATGTATTGGTGCAAATTGTTCAAGTCAAATGTAACAATTTTTTAGAATATTTTAGAATTTGAAGCTAAACTCGATATTCTTTGGAACAAAAACTAATCATAGTTGGATCAAAAATGAAAGAAAAATCAGTTTGGTTTTTATCAACAACATCGTCATTGAATGAAGAAAGAATTTATCTCTCTCTTTCCAAGAATTTAGCTCTCATTATCAAAGGATGCGCATTGACTGACCAAAAATCGAAGCATTCGTACGAATTTTCGCAGTAACAATAACATTTTCCTAACTTCTTCCTCAATTTTTTATTTTTTTATTTTTCTTCTTCTTTTATATGATCGTTGCAAAATAATTCTACTTTATACCTCACAGTATCACAGTTACACGTGGCATCTTATAATTGCTCCCACTTCGTAATTTCGCAAAACGATAAGGAAAGCGCGTAATCGTCTTATTTGAAAAATTGAAAACTGCGGTAATGGATGAACGCAGACAATGTTACTGTGCTACACTTTCTTGAAAATACGAACTACCATTTTATGCGGATTTAATACTTTGGGGAGTTTAGTTGCTAGTGCGAAGTGAATGATTATTAGACTCTGGTTATTGGTTAACACGTTTATTTGATATGTTACATGAAATGGCGCGGAGTTCGTAAGACGCGGTGAATATTTCGATTGTCGGCGTACTCTCTATGACTGCCCTAATTTCTCTCTTTTTCCGCAGCTTTTTTGCTCCGAGGAAAACTCGGTCCCCATCTCGGACATCCCTAATTGGTTGAACTGTTTTTGAGTTTTAACCAATTAGGTTGTCACGAAATTGCGCCGCCTACTATGTATCAAATGTGAGTCGGTAAATTGGGTACTTTGTAAGTGTTAGCATTTCTGTGCACTAAACTAGCTTTAAGCCCTGGCTTTCTATACTTTCACATATTCTATTTACTGGCAGCGTAATTAAACCTTTTAATACTACTGAAGTTGTGTTTTTGGAGCTAATCGTGTAGATATGGAATTCTAGGTTTTCTTTTTTGCATATTGATTTGAACTCATTGAAATCGTTTACGTTGTTGAACATTATTTTTAATTTGTTCGAGACAAATTTAACTTGGAAGGTGTTTTTGTATTTGTTTTCTAATGCATCCAATAACTTGATGTAATCAATGTTTCCGTGTAAGTATATTGGTGGTGGTTTCGCGTTTGAATGTTTGACGTTAGCTGGATTTGTGTTGAATGTAGTGTTTTCGTGTTCTATGGTGCTTTCCGTTTGTGGTTAGATATTGGTTTTCTCGTTATCTGTTCTCGTTATTAAACAGTCAGCAAAAATGCTGAACCTGTTTTTTGTATAGATATTAGGGTTTATAATATCCATACTTTCAATTTTGTTGATCTTTGTGACAGGTGTTGAATCGGACCGTCTACGGGTGGCTAGGATTTTGATTTTTTCCTCCTTCAATTTTCGTTTTCCTGTCCATAAAGTTGATTTTTCAGCAGTTGCGCTGGCCTGGTTTATAGTTACCTCTCTTTTGTTCAGGTTACCCTGAACTAGATGATTTCCTCTTGCTGTTGGTTTCAGTTGTTGGTATTAACTGTCTAATTCAAAAATCTGAAAATTTACTTGGGATTTGTCCTTGGGCGTTGTTTATTCCGATAATGACGTTCCGATCTTGACGCTACCCGACTGATAACTTGAATTTTCGCTCGCGATTTTCACTCAACTTGATCTATGTGCCGGTGTCAGTTATACATAAAAGTTTAATGACAAATGCCGGAATGAAATCTACTCTGAATGACTCGGAATGATGATGGAATCTCTATATGGAATATATCATCGGAATGAACTGGTCGAATTGTTTTCTTTTTTTATTGTTATTTCTCTTGAGTGTAGCTGCAGTTACTGGGGATTCGAATTTCCTATATAACCTACATTTAACATGATAAGATTAATGTTGATTTTTTTATGGTGGTTTGATGTGAATTGTGTGTGATTGGTTTGAATTTTTATAGGAGAAAACTTTCAAAAACCTGCAGTAACTTGGTATGTTGATTCATGTCAGTATGTGTTTTATTGCTATCTGTCAAGTGATACATGCATTGAGAGTTTTGTTCTTATTTTCAATGGTATTTTGTCTATTTGATAGTTGTCGGTGGTCCTGATTAGGTGATTTTTGTGATTTGGATAGTAGGCGTTTGCTATTGAGTTATCTATGAAATCTTTTACTGTTGGTATATTGGCTAGCTGATGTAAGAATTTTATGAATGTATCAAAGGGTTTGTTTAGTATTATTTGTAGAAATTTATTTTGCTATTGAACTTTGTTTATATGGTGTTTGGCAGCAGCCGCCCAGATTTGGTGTCCGTAAGTAATGACGGATCTGACACAGGCTTTGTATAAGTTCACCTTAATGTTTGTTTACTATTACCTTAATGTTAATTTACTATTTTTGGAGATTAATGGATACTATTTTGCAAATTAATATAGTTTGATGAGTACAGGATATGCGAGGGGCCCAAGTGATCTTAGAGTCAAGAATGACACCAAGATACGTGGCTGTATTAGCCATGGAACATTTTGTCCTTCTATTGTAATATGATTTGAAGTGTAATTTCTCTTATTGTTCAAAGTAATAGCTTGAGTTTTGTTAGGGTTTACTGTGAGTTTCCATTTTTTGAAATAATCTATTATTGTGTTAATATGATTTTATAAGTATATTGTAGCTTGGTTCGGACTCCAAGAGGAAGCATAAATTGCTGTGTTTTGTGATGTTGGGAGATCATTGATATATATGGTGAATAAGACTGGGCCAAGGATAGATCCTTGGGGCACTCCAGCAGCAACTATTTTTGTGGATGATTTGGTGCCATTTAATGATACGAAGAATTTTCAGATAAGTAGTTTGTAATTATATTTAAGATTGAAGCGGGGATGTTTATATTGTGAAGTTTGGTAATGAGGGCAGTGTGCCATACATTACGTCTGAAGTAGGGGTGTGAGGATACCCGAAATTACGGGTACTCGACTGTTCGGGTCTGGCTTACACGAAGTCGGGCGGGTTCGGGCAGGTAGCCCGATGATTTCGGGTAGCCCGACTATTTCGAGTAGTCCGTCTATTTCGGATCGAGTTGGAAAAAGTTCAAATGGGATATGATAGGCATTATATTGTGTTATCGAAATCAATTATTCATAATATTTAATATACATATATTTTTTTTCTTCAAATGTAATAATATTTACTCAAAATGATAATGTAAAAAAGATAATTGCTCAACATTTTGTGATATTAATTTCGCTCGAGTTGGTATTATTATATTTCCGGATAAGGAAAATAGTCTTTCACTCGTAGTTTGAATGGCAGGTAGAGCAAGAAATTTTTTTGCAGCTAAGGATAATAATGGGAATCTGGCTGTATAGCATTTCCACCAACTAATGTCTATATTTCTAGCACTAAAACCATCGGCGAAATACATACTAGTGACTCTTATTAATATTTGGACATCGGCGAAATACATAATAGTGACTCTTATTAATATTTGGACATCATGCTATTCAAAATATTGTTGTGGACTTCGATTGTTTATAATAGTAAGTTTGGATTAATTTTTTAATAATATATTAGAACATTTATTATAGTTTATAGTAACATAAATTTTATTTATTTATTGCACATACCTTTCTTAATATTAAACAATAAACTGAATTATGTCAAAATATAGTGTGGCATAAATATTCGGACATTTAAAGAACTATAATTTAATACAATTTAAACCTGAAAATTGTTAACATAAACAATAATTAATATTTTGTTGGGTAGCCCTTAACTTCAATTACATATCGCAGACTTCTAGGCATATTTCGAGTAATTTTCTTTAAGTAATTGAGCGGAATATTCTTCCGTTCTTCGATTAATCGTTGTTTTAACTCGTCTTTCGATTTATTGACTATGCACTAGGATATACAAACGTCAAGGAACCGGAGACATTTGAGTCGCAGCTACATCGAGAGATACATACGTATTTCGCCGATGGTCTTAATACTAGAAATATAGATATTATTAGCTGGTGGAAATGCAATACAACTATTGTCTTTAGCAGCAAAAAAATTTCTTGCTCTACCTGCCACTCAAACTACGAATGAAAAATTATTTTCTTTATCCGGAAATATAATAACACTAACTCGAGCGAAATTATTATCACAAAATGTAGAACAATTATCTTTTTTATATTATCATTTAGAATAGATATTATTACATTTTAAAAAAATATATATATGTTTATTAAATAATATGAATAATTGACTTCGATAACACAATATAATCCCTATCCTATCCAGAGTTAGGCATATTTTATTCGAACGAATAACGAATAAAATATTGTCAAATTTATTCGTAAATAACGAATAAGGATTTTATTAGGGGAAAAATTATTCGTTCCTTACGTGTAACGATTTTATTAGAGGAAAAATTATTCGTTCCTTACGAGTAACGATTTTATTCGAAGAGAAACTATTCGAACACACAGTTGGGCATTATTCGAATAAAATTTTATTCAAAATATTTACTGAAATAATGTAAAGAAAAAGAGTCAGGAGTACATTTTTTTCAATTTGGTTTATTTAATAAATTTGCTTTGTTTTTAACATTTAATAAAGCGGAATCTACTTCAACCGACCAACATTAATAATTTATGCCATCAGACTTTGTGTGAGCCCGATCCGAAATTTCGGGTACCCGCACACCCCTAGTTGTGGGATATCTTCTACAGGAATGCCAGTGCGGGTAGCTATTATTAACCCTCCTCCGGATTTTTTTTTTTTTTTGATAAGAGCTGAGCGGTCTTGTCTATGGATCTAATTTGTTAATTTGAGAGTGTCGGTGAGTTTTAACTACGTTTCTGTGATGATGGCTATGTTGGCTATGCTATGATCTATTAAGAATTTTTGTAATTCTAAAATTTTATTTCTAACGCTCGTAGCGTTCCATAAGGTTAATTTGGAGTTAATAAGGATTGTGTGCGGCTGTCCATTTTCGAGTTTCCTAACTATTTGTATGGTAGTTTTGATTCTGTCTAAGTTATTGTTACAGTTTACGTAGTATTTTTAAATTAACACAGTTACGTAGTATTTTTAAATTAACACAGTTACGTAGTATTTTTAAATTAATGTAATATTTTGGAGGAAAACGTCCAGCAATGTCTTGATTTTTATTTGAATGTATCGGTTGGCTATGCTTATTGTGGTGTGGTTGCTTGTGCGTAGGTTAATTCATGTCTGAATCTGTTGAGTAGGGGGAAATGTGAGGGGAGATTTGATTTGAGAGAAGGAAGAAAATTGTGGTTGAGGTAGGGTATATGACGGTTGGAAAACTGTTTGTATCTTATTGCTATAAGTGTTTTTTTTTTTTTTTTTTGGCAAGGAAGATTAATAGTGCTGGGCATTGTGAATAATTTGCTGGGTGGTTTCCTTTACAGTTTGCACAAGTGGGTGGGATTTCTGGGGTTTTAGAACAGTTTCTGAAATCATGTAGTCCTACACATTTAACGCAAACTGCTTTTTTTGTTGCAGTGTTGTGTGTGCATTTGCCGATATGTGTCCATGAGCCTGACAGCGAAAACATTGTACAACAGGTATTTTGGATTCATATTTTTCCCAATATACTTTGATGTTCTCAATGTGGTTTATCTGTGCTATTGAGGTCCCTGATGCGAATGTTACTCGGTATATCGGAAATTTTGTGGGTATTTCTGTACAATGTAGTGGGTTTAGGCCCTGATCCTTTATACTATTAAGGATTCTTTCTTCAGATAATTTGACGAGACCCTTGAGAACTGCAGTGGTGGTTTTTTCAGTGTTTATCATGTAAGTGTGGTATATAATATTTTCCTTAATGCAGATGTTTTTAAAATCTATGAAGTCTGTTAGGTTTATGAACATTATTTTTAAGTTATAATTTGTGGATTTGACTTGATATGTATTTTTGTCCTTGAGGGCGTTCTGTAGTCTTGCGTGGTTTATTTTACCGTAAATATAGATGGGAGGGGGTTTAGGGTTTAACGGTTTTGTTGGTATTGTCTTTACATTTGATTTTTACATGTGGTTTGTTCTTGTGTGTGGTTTGTGGTGGTACTTTGTGCTGTGTTGTGATATCTTGATCATTAATTAGACAATTTGCAAAAAGACTAAACCTATTATGCGTCGGTATGACTAGATTTATGGAATCCATACCTTCTTTTTTGTTTATTTTGACGACTGGTACTGAATTAGATAGTGAGGTTAATCTTCTCGTCGTTGCCACGATTCGGGTTCTATCTTCTTTGGTGCTTTTTCTTTTAGGTGCTGTGGCCTATTTGATGGAGGAGATCCTCTTCTTTGGAGGAGGTGACTTGATCCCCGGTCAGGTTGCCAGGAGCGGTAATTTCCTTTAGGTCTCCAGTGATCGTAGATGAAATCCTGTCCTCAACACGATGTACATCACACGACGTTTCAGGTACGAATGAATGATCTTATCACTGCCGATATTGATCGCAAATGATGAATACTGACACTGATCGAATGTCGAATGAATCGTATGTTGATGGTCGAACTGCCTTGTGAGTGATTTTATATAGTGAGAAATTCCATTGTATTTTTCCCGGTCACGAGATTGAACAGGCAGCTAATTGGACCCAGATATGTAGTTAAGCGAGGTCGGTTCCGTAAGGTCATATTTGCTTACTGTATGGATTTACTGCTTCCCTCATATTGTTTCATGTGTTGTTAGTCTTGACTGTATAGCTAAAGTCCAGATGGGCGCCTATGCCTACCTCTTGGCCTGAATTTACCTGTGTTTTGTGTTCGTTTATGATGGGGACCGTTGCGATAAAGAAACTTACCGAGCCTTGGAATTGATACTCATGACTACAATAATAAAATAGAAGGTAACGGAAGACATGAAGTATGATCGCGGGAAGTTCCTGCCGTAGAGAAAATTAGAAATTAGAAAGTTACTATCCCTGGCGCCATAAATTTGTCTGTCGCGTTACAGTTTTTATCGCTATTGTGTTCGGTAAGACCGAACAGTGACGAACCACCTTTTCGTTACGGATAAGGTGACGACAAAAGAATTTGCTAATTCTTAATTCGAAGTAGATATAAAATTAAAAACGCGAGTATACAAAGTATCGCCACTGAATAAAAAGAGATTCACAGTCGAATAGTAAGAATTAATTCACAACGCCCTGAACCATCTCCCTACAGACAACTGCGGATATTTATGCAAATACATATTTTCTTAAGCAACAAGACTAAAATATAAGACTTGGATATAAATCTATTACTTATTATGTCCGAAAATGAATTTATTTTATATATTTTGAATTTTTCACTTAAATAACATCTGTACAGGCATTCTGCATACCAAAATTGAGAATTGATTTGGGAGTTTATTAATTGTAGGATTCTCTTAATTGTTTAATACATTGTTAATTTAAAAACCTATTATGCTCAATAGTGAAGTGATAATAAAAAGAGCAATATCAACGAAAGATCAAATCAAACCTCTTTTCATTAATAAATATGATATTTCATCATTTCCTGTTCATATAAACATGTTTTTTGCAAATTGCCATCGACAAAACTTGTTTCACTTTAAACCAAAATTTTTATTATAACTTTTTTCATATATTCATGGTTTTTTAAAAAATGTCGAACATTTATTGTTACACCAGCTTTTTTCACAATTTGTTTCGCAGACAAGCTTTGTACTTGAACATTATTGTATACTTTCATTTCGAGTTGTTAAATTAAACAATCGTCCACGATTATTTTTGTAATTATCAAGATTTTTCAATAAATTAATTATAGCTATTTCTGGCATAAAATATTTTTCATTTAATTAATTATTGTTTTTAATTTAATTTTCGGAATTATAAATACTAAATATCATAAAATGAAAATTATTATATATTACATAAGAAAAGACAAAATGAAAATATTCCATTAATTTATGATTTTTTGTTTATTTACAGTTGATATAAAACACAATATTCTACATGGATCCTGCTTAGCGGTTCCGAAGATTAATTTCAATAATATTTCTATTTTATAATAAATAATTTTATTTCGATTTATTCCTCTTCCCGGCCCAATTTTATTTATTTATTATGTTAATACACAATTAATTGATTTTACTTTGGAACAAATGTTACGCTTTTAGTAACTTCTGTATGATTGATGAGCGTATATATTCGACCTGCTATCTATTCATTTTCTTTGTGGGTTCATAATATTTATATTTTTTTTTTTTTTGTAGACATATATTTAGGAAATTATGTCTTGTCAATAATATTAAACAAATTACAAATATGTGTACATCTAAGAATATTGACGTATTAATAAATCTATGTATTTTCTTCACTTTGCAATACTATTTCACTACGTAATAAGTGTAAAAATATAGAATATGCTATCTTTTTGTATAAGTATAGATTGTTTCAAGAGAAATGAAAAAGTACAATTTGTATTCGGAATTGCTAAATATATTATCAATACAAGTAGCATCCATATTTTTTTTTATTAATTGCTTTCTCCTAAAAACTGAATGAATTAATGAAAAAACTGTATTACTCGCAGAATTAAATATATAAATATTTATATATCTGTTTTTGCAGAATTACTTGAGCAGTTTTTTTTCAAATATTTTTTCTCTTTTATTTTAACAATAAAAGACGTTTAAATGTGAGATCTAAAAAAAGTCCAGCTTTAATTGCCTCGTTATTCAAAATTTGCTTCTCTAATCACTTGGATGCCATCGGCTACAGAATACAAATCCAATCGCGACTCAATCGCCATCTCATGGGAGACAGATTGTCTTCTTTTATGAGGCTTTATGTCTGCTTTCTTAATAAAAGGCTTCGATGCCTCTTGTTGGTCGCCCGAATGTTTACTTAATTCCGTGTCATCGTGAAGCAATGTATGGTGATATTCTTTCCGCAAATACATTTCTCATGAATGCAGTCCTTCCTGCTGTGTTCTGCGCATAAGCAATTAAAATAAACCTGTAGTCAATTTGTTTCCTTTCATCTTTCCGAGACAGGCATCGCGGAGAATTTCTTAATACGAGATTATAGTGGAGCTGCGAAGAGAGCAGCGAGGAGAGCAGCGAGGAGAGCAGTGAGTAAAGAGGAGTTGTGAAGCTAGCAGAGTGGAGCGTTTATAGTGACGCGGAGAAAAGCGAGAAATCCTACAGCGAGCTATTCTTCTCAGTATGTCTCAAAATGTCTTCGAGGAAATAGCAAAAGCTTGTAATTGTAAAAAATATTGCAATTAAATATCACATATTAATGTCATATCTCGCAAAAAAAACAAGATTAGAAGATAAAAAAAAATAAATAATAGAAATAATAAAAAAAATAAAATAAATAGTAAAAAACAGAAATAATAGATATATAAATATTTCGATCTTCAATTGAATGCTGTTGAATGCGATAGAATGCTACCGCATGCATCCGAATGTTGCAGAACGCGTTGATCTCCGCTGGTAGAAACAAACTTTTTTGATTATTGCCGCACCGCTACTATAGAGTTGGGCATATTTTATTCGAAAGAATAAAATACTGTTAAATTTATTCGTAAATAACGAGAAACGATTTTATTCGAGAAAGAATTATTCGTTATTTACGAATAACGATTTTATTCGAGGAAAAATTATTCATTACTTACTAATAACGATTTCATTCGAGGAAAAATTATTCGTTACTTACGAATAACGATTTTATTCGAGGAAAAATTATTCGTTATTTATGAATAATGATTTTATTCGAACTTATTCGAAGACACAGTTGGGAAAATTATATTCGTATAATATTTCGAATAAATTCTTCAAATAAAATTTTATTCAAAATATTTACTAAAATAATGTAAAGAAAAAGAGTCAGGAGTTCTTTTTTCACAATTTTGATTTATTTAATAAATTTGCTTTTAGTACAATTTTTTGTTCGAACATTTTGTTAGTTCTGTTTGCTTTAGGCGAGTTTGTTATCGTTGCAAATGAAAACAAACGCTCTACTGGAATAGATGTGCAGGACACATTGGCGGTGGGGAGGCGGAGGGGAAGGCGACCGTGAGGAGCGATAGTGCCGTTAGAGTGAACCCGCGGGATGAGCATGTAACGTATGGTGGGCGCCACAACAAACATTCATCGGGCTTGTAAATGGCGTGATTCATCGCGGCACGATAACTATTTTTGTTATTAGGCTGCCGCGATTATTAATAAAATATGGTTGAACCTTGGAGAATCAAATTTATTTAACTTGAAATTGTCACAACAAAATTATACCGAAAAATAAGACATTTCTTTGGCGAGAGTTAAACCGCCTTGTGAGCGTCCGCGAGCCTGCCTTTATTGGCAAATGCCAGTTCAATCCAATCAATTAATTACATTCAAAAAATTTGTAGGTACGATGTTGGTAATTTAATTCAATCACCGTACAACAAATTGAAAGAATAACTCAGTATTTTATTTTTATAATCTGTATTAAATATTATTAATGTAACAAAAAAATATATTTAACTGGATAACGTAAATTATAATCAATTTACTGAGTTATTCTCTGTAAATATTGAATAATGAATGAATATTTATTTCCTTCGTAATTAATATATCCCTAAAATTTAAAATTTTAAACATTTCTCTAGTAACAGTTAATAGACAATTTTTAAATTTTCTATTATCTCGGAGTTTTATAAAGTTGCCGCCGTCGATTTATCGGAAACGTACCTTTCGACGGATTGAGCAAATGTAGATGGCGCTGATCTTAATGCTGCTGAAGGGATTGAAAATGGCGATGTTAATGCGAGGATAATGCAGGAAGTGATGATGTGGGTAAGGTGAGGAAAAAGGTTGTGCGCGTTTCGTCTCAGAGTCGCTGCCTAGACTCATCAGTGGGGCTGATGGCAGCGACTCCTTACCCCAGACGCTTGTTGTTGTAACTATTCGCTAGGCTGGATGGTCACCCCATCCTAGCGGTTCCGCACTCTGTTTGCTTAACATCGAATATCGGTTGACTTCGACGCTAGGCCCACAGCCACTTGCGGCTTGTGCAAGTTGGTGTTCGAAACTCGTACTCGAGGAACTATAGGTCGCTACACTGCTGTAGCGACCGTTACACTTCTAAAATTAATATCAACGTCAGCTACACAATCGTTTCGTCAAAAAGTATGTTTCAGGTAAATTGACATTTAACATTTGAATATTGTAAACTGATAGTCTATTTTTATTATTACCATGAAGGTTATTATCATGTTTACTTTTTTATAGAGATGTATATATATTCCATGTTAGAATTAATTATTCATTCCTTAATTATCATTTATAGAAAACAAGTATCTATTTTTTGCTTTATTATTTATTATAATTTTTATTAAAGTTTTTATTAAAGTTACTCAAGTCACAAAGTTCTTATTTATTTGTAGTATTGAAATTACCCTTATAATCATTACACTGCTGTAGCTCCGCAAAATTAAATCAGCGCCATCTATGTTCACTAAATCGTTCCGCCGAAAAGTGTGTTTCAGATAAACCGACATCGCCAATTTAATAAAACTCATAAACAATAGAAAATTTAAAAATTGTTAGTCCATTAATTATTACCATGGATGTTTAGAGATGTATATATATATAGTAACTATCAGAGAAATTATTCATTCGTTATTTGTTATTCCTCATTAGTTATTAGTTATTAGTTATTGAATATACAGAAGATTTATACAAAAGTTAATATATATTTTGTTACATTGATAATATTTTTATATAAATTATTAAAATTAAATATGGAGTTATTAAATTTGTAATGATTGAGGTAAATTATCATCATCGTTCTTACACCACGGAGGTAACAGTCGCTACAGAGCGGACGTAGTCGCTGTACTACATTGAGCGGAAGTAGATGTCGTTGTGCTCAGTTGAGAGGACGTGCTGTTGCTACATGTAAAAATTTGAGAAATTTGTATAAAAAAAATTTATTAGTTTAAGAGATATTTTAACTTTAATTTTATAAAATCTATTGTGCGAAAGACAAAGAGGAAGGCAAAAACATTGTTCTTGTATTCATGATATCCTTTCTGTATTCATGTTATCTTTCATGCGTAGATTTTATAAGATTAGGATAAAATATTTCCTGTGAATTAGCAATAAGCTTTAGTTTCAGTAAGTACGATTTTTTATTATTTCAGTACTTAATAGAATTTTTTAGTACTTGTTCATTTAGCTTTGTTATTTTATTTTCTCTCTCAATTGAATTTTCCTTGAAATTTCTAAGTCTAATACACAAAATTCAATAAAATGGCGAAAAAAATTGTACATAGAAATGTACGTAGTTAATCATAAAAATGTCTTATAGTAAAAGTCGATTTATTCGTTTATAAAATCTTGAATAAATTTCAGCCGCTTTGGCAACTTTTTAATATTTATGGTAAAAAATACATATGTTTATATACCTTAAATAAAACAATATTCCAAATATATAGTTTAAATTTATTGCTATAAAAATTTGAATAGTTTAAAATTAAAATGAATAAAATTGATTACACAATTAAAAAATTTAATTATTATCAATAGAATGAAAATTTTCATAAACTAAAAACAAAAATTAAATTAAAAACGTATATTATAATTTAGTAAAAATTTTTATTAAAAAAAAAATTAGCTTAATAAAAATCATATTTGATAATTATTAAAATATGTATTTAAATTTCTAAAAATCACCGCGTTAATAAAGTCAAGAGTACGATCCTGTATATATATATTACCTCAGCGTTTCTTGCTCTTGAACTCCTCAGTAATATTTTGTTTACAGCACGTGCTAATATCTGTGTATAGAATATGTTAACCTTGCTTTTTATATGCCTGTTATGTATTATATTTATTGGTATACTTATTAACTAGTCATTAGCTCCTTGTTTATTGTCAAATGTGTTAAGAATTCCTCATCTATTAAGTGGCTTGTATAAAGAATACAAAAAGGTAAGTCTGTAATGCTCATTTTTTCTATTTATTGTATATTTAAAATTTTCTTTTATAAAACCTTCTTATTTAATATTTATCATTTTTTTTAACTTATAAATAACTTCTGTTATTACATTTGTTATATCTTATTTTGCTTTAGTACATTATTTTTTAGTCTTTATAATATCATACATAAATATCATAAATATCATGCAGAAATTTTTTAAGTTTGTAAATTATTTGCAAATTATAACACAACTTTTCCAATAAATTTATTAGACTGATAGCTTTTTTATGATTTATACAATTAAATGGTTCAAAATAAATTATTTTATGATGACAGGTTGTTAGTATTCTACAAAATTTATAATTAACAAAATAGCTGAAAATTTAATTTATATTTAAAAATATAGTATCAAATATAGTATCAATAAATATATAGTATCAAACATAAAAGATTTGATAGTCAATTGAGCAAATAATCTTTCTTCCATTATTATTAGTTTTACTACTAACTTTTTTTAAAAAGTATTCTTAAAAAACTCAAAAATGTTTTGGAATTAAAAGATGATGAAACAACAGATTCATATAGATCTAAATTTAAAATGTTGTGTTTTATTATTAATTTTAAGATTATTATAATTTATTACTATTTTTTTTTTTGTAAAATTTCAATAGAAGTTTATAATATCTAGAAATTTATCAAAAAAGTTGTTTGTAATTTTCAATGAATTTTATTGGCAAGTATAAATCCTGATATTTCTTTTTTAAATTAAATAGTAATATTGTTGATGATAACTAATTAATATATATACAATAATTTGAAGAAGTCTTTGATTCAAAGCTATTTTTTCATAAACATGTTTTGAAGTTTTATATCATTATTCTGTTTTCTGTATTTTTTTTTCTTTTCAAAGAATAAATTATCTTATTCTTCAATTTGTTCCAATAAAGCATAAAATTTATATTAATATTAAAAAAATATATTTTATTTCTTTTTTTTAGAAGATATTTATTTGATTCAGATAAACTGAAAATAGATAATACAATAGTTAGTGAAAGTAGAATTTCCTTAACACTGAATAATGATTTTGCTGTGCTAGTAATTATCACATGCGAATAAAATTGTACATCTTCACATCTTCTACTTATATGTTTGAATTTTTTAATAATAATGTAAGTTACAAATTGTTTATCAATAATTGATTGAAACTTTAGAATATTTCTTTATTTATTTCGCAAAATAATTGTCAGCAATTTTTTAGTAATAACCTATTATTAATGAAATAATGTAATAATTTAATAAGTTTAATTCAATAGTCTTATCAATCTTTTTTTAAATTTGATTCTGTATGTCTAATTTCTTAATTTATTGTGAAATTTATATTTTCTTAAATTTATTTGTGTATAGTTGTTTAATTTGTTTTCTTGTGATAATTGAATTTTCATTTCTTCCTTTTCTTTCTTTTCCTGATAAGAATATTAATAAGTAATAAGAATTTTTTTTTTATTTTGAGTGGAATTTAAAATATATAAATATTTTGATATCTAATACTTAATTACACAATGTTAACTTATAATTTTTTCTAAATTAAGATTTGTTTCATTAGATGTATATTATTAAATAATAAAAGTAATTTTTGTAATCCATAGAATATATTCTTAGTGAAATGAAATTTTATAGAAGCTGTATTGTTGTACTTGTCAAAAACCTCAGATATTTTAATATTTATTTAATTGTTTATATATGAGTAATATAAATTCTTAGTATCTTAATGTATTTTATATGTAAATTATTAATATTTAAAATCTGTGATGAGATATGTATATCAGAAATCTGTTAATGATGATGAAAGATGTAGAAATTATTTAATTTTAGAACAATAATTTAATCATCCAAGAAAAAAATCATGATTAACGTATGGTTTTCTTACAGTTCGTTTATGCAGTTGTGGAAAATCCTTTTGTTATCATGGTACAAGTATTTCAGACATGACTTCAAGAAAAATCTTTAGAAATGGACTTCTTTATACATATGTTTTTTAATAGCTGGATGTAATGAAATAAACTATAGAAGCTACATAAGTTCATCCAGCTATCGCATTCATTATATTTGCAAGTAAGTAACATAATATTTAAAGGAAAAATATAGAAATAAACATTTATTAATATAAAGTAAAATAAATAATAATTACAAAAATTTATTAATTATTACATATTATATGGTAATATGCTAGAAATTTATTGTTTATGTTATTAAATTTATTGTACATGCTATTTACATAGATATTTATTTTTAGTTCTTAAAAATTCATTCAATTCATTTAAATTTGCCTTGTTTTTCTATACATAACTAAGTACTTTGAAATTATATAATTTATTTAGATATTTAACACATTTTAGATGAGTTATTATCAATGAGTATACGGAATGTACGGTTTCAATTTATAAATGATATGTTTTAAAATTTAAAAGATCATTTTGCTTATGAATTAAAACCGGGCATTTTATATTTTTTTAAATTTACATTTAAAAAATCTCATAAAGTGTTACAAACTATTATCTTTCAAAGTACAGCAACTATTAATTTTTTTTTTTTAAATTGAATGGTATGAAGTACATGTGGTATATGTGGTATATAAAAAATTTTTCTAAATTGACTGCCAAGATCGGAATGAACTAGTCTTTTTTTTTTTTTTTTTAATGGAATACCATATTAATTTTTTTTTATTTATATAGTTTTCATCAAATTTATTTTATCCATTTTTTGACATTCTTCATACTTAAAAATTTATGACAAAGGAAATTTCTAAAGAGTACAGAGATGTCAAAGCGGAATTGCAATAAACATATTTCGTTTTAAAATTTATTTCGTGAAATACTCGATCATGTATTTGCAAATATGTGTTTATTCTTCTTATAATATTAGAATTTCATTAACAATATTAAATTCAAATATCATATTTGAAAGATTATACATATGAGACTACGTATATCAGTATAATGCACTGTAGTTCATAAAATGTCGGGATTTAATGCTGAAAAATTGATTGGAACAGCATTGCTGCTTGACGAAGATGAAAGTAATAGGAGAAAAATATTGGATACAGAAGAGTCTACAATTACGAAAGACTGAAGGTCGCAATAGTGAATTCTACCCATTGGATTGCGATCTCATCTCCTTACTTAGCTCTGCCTCCATAGGGAGGAGCTTCAATCCTTTGGCTGCCGGTGATAGATCGATCGATGCATCTAACAAATATTCCTCCTCGTCATTGTAGTGTTCTATTCGAGGCGTGTGGGCGATGTTTTTCTGCCTCAGCAGAGATGATTTGATCAAATGAGCTTTGGCGGCTTCTCTAAGGTTGCCATCCGTCTACTAGACCTTTTGAGGAGGCCATTCTCTCTAGGTGCGCCAGCTGCATTGTTAGCGGAGCAGGCGTGGGCAGCTACCTGCTCGCATTCACGATTGTCCGATAAGTAAAATCTTTTCTGAAAATTCGTCGATTCTCATATAATATATATAATATAATGTAATGCGATAGGTAAAAGATAAAAAAGAAAATGAAGATAATTGCTAGTAATAGATGAAAATAATGAAAAGTATTTTATGTGGTAGATTTATAGAATACAAATATAAATACAATAAAGTAATAAATAGAAAGACAATACACTAAGGTGTGTTGACAGATAGAGAAAATGAATTATGCTATATCACATATCGTCTCTTTCTTGAAGCAACAAATTAAGATGGAGAAATTATTTTTTTTACATAATTGGACATGTGTACTAGTGTAGCTGACATGCTGATATGTGTGTTAGTGTAGCTGAATTTGGGAGAATGGAACAAGGGATAGAATGATAAAGGTGACCTGGAGAAGTGGAAATTTTTTCAAATGTTTGACATTGTCTTTATAACAATCTGGAACATACCTTTTCTCAGATATGCTTCCATACAGCAGTAGAAAATATTGCTATTGTAAAGTGACTATATTTGCCGGATTGATTCTGACTTGGTTACTTGGTTAAGTAATTCTGATTACAAACTACTGACTCTGAACAAATTAAGAACAACTGACAACTACGATTGAAAAATTACTCTCTGACTAAGATTGTAAACTATTGATTATTCTTCGTCTCTGAAGAGACTTCTGTCTTCTTTTCTAAAATATTCTAAAGAAGATTAAGATCAGAATTGTGCCAGGAAATTTTATCAATAGTACCACCGATAGTTCTCCATCACTAGTATTTATTTCGACTGAATGTATTTGTGTGCTTCGCGCTTTATCGTTATTTTTCATTTGTCACAACTCCAATGTAAATGTATCTTTATCCCGTCAGGGGAACACAACGATTGTTGTATAAAGCCTACATATATAT
Organism: Frieseomelitta varia; assembly: GCF_011392965.1. Taxonomy (NCBI): domain Eukaryota; kingdom Metazoa; phylum Arthropoda; class Insecta; order Hymenoptera; family Apidae; genus Frieseomelitta; species Frieseomelitta varia. The sequence goes on along the minus strand of NW_025110028.1, from coordinate 79,045 downwards.
ATGTATATTTCGTCTTGGTATCTTTCTTAGCTAATTCCTCAAATACTCGAAAAACGGTTAGGAGTTTACTATGGAATTTGGAGGTAGTAATCATGATTACTGCTACATAGTGGCCGATAGTAATAAATAATTTGGTCTTAGCCATCAATAATTATTAATTATTTCTAAAACTTCAAATTCATCATCATGTATATTATAAACGTATACAATTTTAGGAAAAAATTGAATATAACAGTTGAATATAAATGACTTTTCAATGTCAAATAAAGGAAAATGTAGAATGAAGGATATAGAAAGTGTTTTAAAAAAAGAAATGTGAAATATGAAAACAAATATGAAAATAGCCATTTATGTTCCCATTCTTATGTTCTTTGTTTTATTCTCGTCTTTCCTCTAAAAATTATTTGTCGCGTTTTGTAAATATTTTTTCTGAAATACAAAAATACTTCTCGCATAACTTTCAAAATAACAAAGAATCTGTATCCTCTGGAGAATTAATTTTTTTCAAGTATTGTCTTTATATAATTAACTTGCACGTTTTTAGATTTAATTTAGTTTCTCTGCTCAATAAATGAAAAAGGATGATGTTTTTGTAAATTTTTCCTAAAGTCTCGTCGATTCTCATTTGCACCTTTCATTTCCTTCTCAATATCACAGTTTGGTTTGCATTTCCATTTATATGAAATCTCTCTTTAATCTAAAGTTTATCAGCGTTGTTGTTCTCGGGATATTTTTTGTTTCATAAACAAAAAAGTTTTTTTTTATGGATATGTTCATAGTCTTGAACGTAATATTTTCCCGTTTCTTGATTAAATTATTCATTATTATAAATTCCGAAATTGTTATACTTTGATAGTATCATCATATATTATGCTTTAACGTTTTCATGTTAAAACTTTGTAGATATTCTTCAATGTTACATAGTTATTATCGTTACTATCTTCCACTGACTGAAAACTTTCTTGAGTTTTAAAAGTACTTCATTTAAAAAATCCATTGTTTTAATTATATGTCTTAATATGTTGCAACGTCATGGATTAATTCTCATGAATATTTCTTTTTTGACATTATAACTATACTGTATTATAATATACTGTGATACAAATTTTTCTTATTGTTATTATTGTTGTTTCTGCAGTTCAACCACATTTTATAAAATATATATATTTAATAATTTCTCTACATTTATTTCATATAGACTTTATTCTATTATACAAAATACAGATTTTATTCTATTCTACAATCTAAATTCAGATTTTCTTGAACGACTAGCGTATCAGAATTTAGCACGGTAAGTGCTTAATTTTTGAAATTTCAAACATTTTGTTATATTACAAACGTTATCTGTTACTATATTGATTATCTTATTACTATTTTGCCATTCTTGAAAAAATTCCAACATTATATTTGCCAAATTTTGAGACACTTGAAAGAAAAAAACAACAAAGTAAAAATAGAAGGGAACTTCTTCTATGATCCATAAAGAGAGATACAAGCCTGGCCTATGATGTTTGAGTCTAGTAGTTTAGTCTCAATTTCATGGTATCATTTCAATGTATCATTTTGAGTGTATAGTAGTTTATCATTCTGACTTTCCTTTTCTTTTATTATTTATTTTCTTTCATTTTATTACTTTATTTTCCTTTTTATTTTTCTAGTAAACATTTATTAAAAAAATCATTTTTATTTTTAATAATGATAATAATATAATAAAAAATAAAAGAATAATAATAATATGAATTGTAATATAAAATTGAGATTATTTAAATAAAATAGGAAGTTTTTTTCATTTAAATATTAATTTAATTATCTAGATAAAATATAAAGTTAATGAAATTCAAAACATGTTTGAATAATTGGTATTAAAATTTCTAAAATTAATAATAAATTTAGAATGAAAATTATAAAAGCTATTATTCAATTTATTATAAGATTTCTTAATAAAATTGAAATTAGATGACCCCAAATTAAATTTGTTGAATAAATGAATTGATAAAGTACAAGGTTGAATAATTAATCTAATTAATTCATCATTACTATAAAATATATTAATAATTTTGGAAAATTTAGGAAGGAATTGTTTAAAAAGAGAAATGTTTAAAATCAGTTAATAAATCTGTTTTAAAAAAATATAAGGAAGCACGTGCTACGAAATATATAATGGCTATCGCATGTCATGAATCATAACACAAATAGAGTAGAAAATGGATGCAAAAAAGAGACTATCGATTACTATTGACACCATTGATAAAATTATCAATAATTTTTAATATTAAATTTAATTTTTAATGTTATATTTAATTATCGATATATTATTGATATTTTTCTATTTTATTCTTATTTTTCTATTCTTGTTCTTATATTTGATATATATGGAGACGTTGCAAAAAGTTAATGCCGCGCCCCTTTGCGGCCGATGTGGTGTATCAAAAAGTGTATGCAAATTCAAAGTGTCCAGTATGCTTATTTCAAATTCGAATCTCGCATGTTTCGGCAATCGCAGATATGTGCATCGTTTAATAGATTTTCGAAGTACGCGTGAAATTTTTCCTAAATTTTTATATACGCGTGAAATTTTTCCTAGATTTTTAGAATACGATTCTGTGCGTTTATTACAATTGTTCCTATTGCTTTCGAATATTTTATTCTGAAACAAATTACACGTGTTTGTGAAAAAGAATACCCTAACCTTATCTTTTCTCTATGTTGGCAATAGAAGCTCGGAGCAGAATTTATTAATGTATTTGCATTTATTATTAATCATTAACCTTTTATAAACATATTGAACATATGAAACATTAACCTTTTATAAACATATTGAACATATGAAACATTAACTTTTTATAAACATATTGAACATATGAAACATTAACCTTTTATAAACATATTGAACATATGAAACATGTATCAGGAATTCAAGAACTACTGAAAAGTTTCTGGACAGCAAAGAAAGTGAGTGATATTCGTTTCCCTCGTTTGTATCAAAATTTTATTTTGTATTATTTAATTTTATCTTGTATTTGCTACTGCCACACTATTTTTTTTAACATTGTGAATAATTTTTCTTTTTATATTTGTCTGTATTTTATATTTTATCATATTTTGTTAAACTGTTTTTTAATATTGGAATATTATATTGTAATCTTATATTATTTCTGTTAAGTTAACGTGAAATTTTTATAACAAATTTATTAGGATATATTTTTTTAAATATTTCATACAGTAAAGCATTTAAGATAAGATATTTAAAAAAGATTTTGTACTTTTGTATTATTATTTTATGACAATAATAAAAGTCAACAGTTTACAAAATAATTAGTAAAAATTAGTACTAAATATACTAAATATAACAGAACAGAAAAGTACTAAATGTACTAAATATAATAGAATAATAAGGTAAAATAATAGATTTGTAGTTGAATCTTTAAATTGAAAACAAAAGATTTACAGTTAAAATTTTACAGTAACAATAATGAATTAATTAGATTAATTATTCGAGGCAAACTAATAAAAAATCTAACAATTTTGATATCAAAGTTGTTAAAATACAAATGTAGCATTATTTGAATGATATGATGTTATACACATAAAATATTTTAGTTAACTAAGTGATTTTTATTTAATAATTGTTACTTTTATTAACATTATTATATTTAACATAAACATGTTTTTTAAAGTTTACAAGAATATAACTGTCGAAAACTATTTTGGACTTAATTATAATAAAGTAATATGATAGATTTTTAAAACTTGGATAGATGTTGCTAAGCTATTAATGCTTATAATTAATTATGATTATAATTATAATTTGTATTATTATTGTAAGGAATAATCAAATGTTAATACTGTAGTCAACTATAAAATGCTAATTTTGCCAATTTGCATTTTGCAATTGACTGCAATATTTATTCTTTACAAGAAAATGTAGATTTCATTTAAGTAGCTTATTGTAATTATTATTTTACTTCATTTCTTTATAATAAAATTACATTATATTCTTAATCTTTTATAAAGTATTACACAATAGTCTAATTTTCACAATAGAGAAAAGGGACTTAATTTACTTGTCATCCAAAAGATTTATATAACATTATGTTACATTACAATAATGTTTATTTCTGAGAGATTTTGCTTTTTGATTTAAAATTTTATAAAGATTATATGTAACTTATTTATTCCACAAACATATTTTGAAGTTTGATTTTTATATATTTTTTTTAAGAAACATTGGAATTTTTGTCATAAAATAACTGTTCTTTATATTTTATTTCGTTACAATAAAATACTAAATTGATATTGTTTTAATATCTCTTTAGTAGTTAGGAAAATAAATTTTTTTTTTTATACAAAATATTTACGTAATTTAAATGGACTCAAAATAGATTTTTTTTAACACTGAGTTTTTATATTTAGTAAAATCTAAATTACTTACTTTCAAGATACTATAATATTATTAACATAATATAGTACCTTGAAAGTAAGTAATTTAGATTTTATACTTCATTTTATTTTTATCAGTTTTTGTTTGTATTTTTCAATAACGATGTAGTTTATTAGTTGTTTATTTGTGTCAATAATTATTTGAAAATTTAAAGATTTGATCTAATAGATTTATTATTAAATAATAAAAATGTTAATGGAATGAAGATTCATAAGAATTATGCTGTAAATACTTATTAATAATTTAATATTATAATGATTTATAAAGAAATGTTTGATTTTTTTATGTTGAATAATAATTATCTCTATACTGGGCGGGTTTCGTAACATGATGACATCAAATAACTCATAAAATATAACTCATAAATATTTCTTGTATGAAAAAATGTTTCAGATGGAAGTTGCATGGCTTCCAGGGGGACATATAGTACTGTAATCAATTTTATGTTATTTTGCTTTTTTATCAAGATATGGTCATCTTCAATTTTTTAAATAGAATAGTTAATATTTCTTCCCGAATTCAGATAAAGCATTGAATTCTACATAAAAAAAGTACAATTACACCATATAGGGTCTAAAATACTAGTTACTGAGATATTAACAAATTATTTTATTCGATATTCGAATTGCTGCCCGTTACAATCAATTATGTAATCTTATTATCAGAGAGCGAGAAACATTTTATAGTTTCTGCTGTTATTGCACGATTAATACGTTGTCTTCTACTGTCGTTGGTGGCTTGCAATAAACTTCGTTTTTTAATGGTTGCCAAAGGAAGTAGTCGAGCGGCGTTAAATCTGGTGAGCGAGCTGGTCAAGCAATGATATTACTTTAACGTCCGATCCAACGGTTAGGAAACATTCTGTTTAATACTTGTCGTGAGCGGTGCCACCAAATTTACTTATGATTTTTTTTTTAAGTCTGTTAAAAAAATAAAAGAGCGGAACAAATAAGGAGCGAAGAAAAATAATACTAAATTCACAAATATATTTTAGTATATAGATTACGATACAAAATAAGAAACGAATGAGTATATACAAGGTGTCCCAGTTTTTTTCGGCATAACTTTGCCAACGTGTTCTACAAGCAAAAGTAAGAAAAAAATGTTATATGAAGATATACTCCTAAATGTTTTATTAAGGAGTTATAACTAATAACACAAAATGAACTGGCATTTCGTCGACACAGCGTACGAACATATCATCAGTGTTACAGAAACTCACATAATCTCATTGAAGCTTTGTGTTTACTAACAAAACTAAATTCAACAAAACTAAACAAAATAACAGTAGATATCTTCTTAATGTAATAACATTTCAAAATGACGTCCGTTATTACGAATATAGGATTGGCATCTAACAAAAATTGACTCTATCGCATTATTAATGTCTTCTTCATTTTCTCTAATCGCAGCGTCATTAATTGCGTCATTAATCTGTATTAACTACTCATGAGTGTTAATTTGTGCTTCATAAACTTTTACTTTCACAACTCCCCACACGTAAAAACCCATTGGCATGATATCTGATCTTGGAGGCCGTGAGATTGGTCCTTCTCGACCTATCCGTCGTTGTGGATAATGGTCATTTATCCATTGCCCTACTGGTACTGCGTAATGTATTGGACAATCGTCTAATTGAATCCATGTTTTGTCGAAATAATAATGGAATATCTCCGGCTACATCTATCTCAAATTCGTTTTCTAAGAAATCCAAAAAAGACTGTGCCGTTAATCTATCTATCGTAAAAAGTGAGGTATCAAACATAATTAGCTCAGTAAAAATCAATGACGATCATCAATGACGAAATATCAACTACTTCAGCAAGAAAACAAGAGTTCATGTAAACACAAATATTCATAATACGTTCCTACATTTTGTCGACGAAATGCCAGTTCATTATCATTTTATATTATTAGTTATAATTTCTTAATAAAATAATTTAAGAGTATATGTTCATATAACATTTTTTTCTTACTTTTGCTTCTATAACACGCTGGCAAAATTATGCCGGAAAAAACTGGGACACCCTGTATGTATATCCACGAGGGTACATTCTAGCTCTCACACACATAGGACAGCCCCCCCCCCCTCTCTCTCTATATATATATATATATATATGTATGAAATTTCTAAAAATGTAGTGGTATAACTGTCTCACTCGTTACTAAGCCGAGGCAATGAATCACGCACCGATCCACACACACACACACTAACTGTCTTCTTTTGTTCGAACGAAGTTCAAACTGACTCGTCTGTGAATATAACATTTTTCCAAAAGTCAATTGGTTTATTATTTATTTATTATTTATTATACATAATCTTCTTGCCTTGCGGCTTAAGGATGGCTTCCATTTGATACTTTGACTATCTTAAACTAGCTTAAGTGTAACTTCAACTACTAGTCATAAATTTCTTTAACACTAAACACATTACGCTATGAGCTATAACCAATAAACAATAAACAATAAATTCTAAATTCAGTGATAGATTTTGGCTTGTCTATATTAGTCACTACTTTTTTTCTTTGGCTATTCTTTGGTTTCCATTGCATTATAATGTTCTTCATTGCTTTGTGCCCTTTGTACTCTTCCTTTTTTCCCTCTCCTCAAGGTTTCTTCATGGTTTCCCTCTCCTCAAGGTTTCTTCATGGTTCTTCATGGTTTCCATCCTTCTTCCATTTTCGTCTAGAAGTTTTCCTATGTATATGCATTATGCTTTCCTCCGTCTCTCCACAGAACCTGCACATCTTTTCCTCCTCCTCCCTTCAATGCTGTCTTGCCTTCCACTCATTCCCGCACCTAAATCTCGCTATCATGCATCTTTCCTTTTTCTTTCTTATACCTTTCAAATATTTTGGCAAGTTTTCTGTAACCAGTCAATTGGTTTATTCACAAATTGCATGGCAAACGCTAATCTCTGAGCGTTACGTTTGCTGATAAGTGGTCGCTTTCTCGATACTCTGCCATGATATGTTGCTTATTTTATTCTCATATGGATTTGTGTTTCTTTGATAGGAAGATTCAATTCAGGTTTCAATTGTTTCGCAGAAATGTTGCGGTGCACCTCTCTTAACACTTACGGGCGTTTCTTATATATCTATTTCTACAAAAATCCGTCAATTTGATGGGTAAACAAAAATACACATTTTAAAAAGTAATACGCATAAGTAAAAAGTCTTTTTTTAAAAATTATCACGGAAATGTTAACAATAATATTAACGATATACGGCAATCATATTTATTGAGCACATTTTTTACAAACATACTGAATTTTGTTTGTGCATTTTCCGCACACGATCTTTTTACATACAACAATACATACAACAATTATTGCTTCTATTTTTCTTGCAGTAGCCCACTTGGCAACTTTTTCGCATTTCTGACGTTGAAAGTGACAAAAATGAAGCGTCTGGTCTTTGGCAAATGTTCTCCTTGTCTTTTTGAGCTAATTTCTCGGCTAAACAAAATATGAACTCTTTCCTTCGATTCCTGGATATTTTCGATCCGGTACACTCTTGATATAATATCCACGTGTTTATCGCTGCCAAGTCTAAAATATTAAAGAAAACTTGGAGAAGCCATCGGAAACTCCCTGCTTTCACAGTATATTTGCGTGCCATCTGGTCAACGACGTCACACCGAACTTTGTTTTATTATAAAAAGTAACAGTTTCTGGAACAGTTTATAATCGTCTTCTACTTTTACACCTGTATGTTTGGTACTTAGAAGGAGAACTTTTACATTCGGCTTTACTACATTACTTTTATACACAGTAAGCGTGCAGTTTTCCGATTTATAAAAGTGTGAGGAAAACAAAATCATCTTGTCCTTTTTTTCCTTCGCCGGTTTTGGTAGTTCTCTTTTGTTCGACCGGATGATCCCAACCAAGGTTGTACTTTTTGTAAGCAATTTTTTGGGACGCTTGTAAAGAAATTGACTGTTGTTATATTTCTGCCTCGTCGTAAATATGGTTTGGCTAATATTAATGTTACAAACTCGCTCAACGGTATTGAGCCTCGAGTTTCATTTTTCCCCATATAAGGGAAACCATTCAAAATATATTTTGTTCGGACGTCAACTGCTAACCAAAACTTAATACCAAATTTATACAGTTTCTTCGGCATATATTGCTGCACCGGGCTTTCGATGGAAATAACTGTTCGGCTATTGAGATATTTTCATATGGCTTATAACAAGCCTGGCTATTATTTATAAATCTATTCCATATTTCGAATATCAGCGCAAATTTATCTATTTGTAATCTTTCGAATCGTTGGTTTGTCAAAGCATATGAATCTCAGAATTTCTGTAAATTTATCTCTGCGCATTGTGTTTGCGAAGAAAACGGGTTCCCATTTTTTCGACCATAGATAAGAAGCTTTCAATGATCTCGCTTCATATGCGCCCCGGGCATATAGAATCCTAGAAACCTATATAACTCAGGAACTGTGATTGTCCACTCTTGTTTCAAAACTCGACGTGCCTTCGTTTCAGTGCAATCTTTTATGTGTTCTATTATGTGTGTGTCAATTATCAATTCGAAAGCAGTTACACAACCCGATATAATATTTTTCTTAGCCAGTAGGTCCTGCGATATCCTTGAATATCATACGAATGGGCGGCCTACCCACGGATCCACCGTGTTCCGTCAACTGCAATTTCAATTTCACATATTACATTTTGGGATGTGCTTGGAATGCTCGTCCTCCCATCTTCGGTGTCAGAACTAGAAAGAATACGCATCCTTTTCTTGCTCCGATACACTTTAAAGAAATTTTCCTCTTCACTATCCGAAGATCCTTCTATTTCTCCACTTTCAATGCATTCGGAGCTTTCACTCTCATCTTCGCTTTCGAGTAATTCATATTGATCTTCTTCGGAGGTATCTTCAGAACAATCTTCATTGATTTTGACAATTTTGTTCAATATTTTATTATATCTCCTGGATTTACTCATGATTGCTAGAAAAGATATTGGTCAAAATAAAAAAATACTGTGGTCCAATTTAATTACCCTATTGTAGATACTTACAATAAGCGGAGACTGTCTATAATAACTTTCTACAATAACAATAACTATAGAAACTTTTGCACACTGTCTTTCAAACACGTCCTTACATTGGCAGTGCAACGATCATATTGAAGATCGTTTCTAATTTTAGGGATTCCGGCAATAGACATATGCAATTTCGTTCAATGTGTTGAAAACAAAAGTAAACACTCAGACATATAATCCGCTTGTTTACATTCTCGCGGCGCGATCGAGATAAGAGATTGGATTGAATTTACGAACAAAGCAAATATATAAGGATTATTTAGCTAGTCCGTCAATTTGACGGGTTTAGTAGAAATAGGTATACTACATACAGATTTTAAAAATTAAAAATATCGGCACTTTCTTACATCTATTCTGACAGGAATAAATTTTCTATTGGTTTGGATATTGGTTGGTTCCAGCTATGTGGCATTTCATTTTAGTAGCGTATCAGCCAGGAATATATTTGTAAAATAACGGTCGTTAAAAATATCATATCCTGCAGCTTCAGGGTTTGATTGTAGAAATTTTGGTACAGCTGTAAAACTATTCTTGCACTTATTCGGAAATCAGGCCTAACTGATTTTTCAGTTGTGAAACTGCCATAATATGGCAAAATGGTCTATATATATAACTAATATTAGCATTTGCAAGAACATAAATGCGGATACCTCACTTTGTTGGTTTTTGTGGGTTGTATGTAATAAAACTTACTCTCCCTTCAATTTTACTATCGATTCATCCACCGACAACTTGGTCGGATACAAAATCGACGTCCCGGATACAAAATTTTCCCTACATTTACGGTTGATATATTCTAAAAAATTGTTAATTTTCTGCGCTCGAGTTCTGGTGATTTGCGCTCCTTGTGAATTTTCATTTACATGAAGCATCCAAAATATTGTAAGAATCGATCTCTTCTGAATATTTCGGTAAAGTAAGGAATCCTAGAATTATTATCTGTCAACCAATATTGCTTTAGATTTGGAAGTGGTGTTGTTTCCATATGCAATATTATACACAGAGATGCTCGCATTTCCTTTTCTGTAACATTTGTCCACGTATGCCAAATAGACCGTTTTTATAAATGTTTTTCTTTTATCTTATTATTCGTATACCGATTAGTCTCGTCAACTATCTTTTTTTTAAAATTTTTATTTATTGAAATTAACCTTTTGAACTGGAGGCCTTTTTCGCTCGGGCGAACCAGCAACTCGAGACGATTTTCCGTATATTTGGTGAATTTCGTACAGCTAATTAACGTATAAAACTTTTTTATTTTAATATTTTATGCATCTTTATACATCAAAGAATGAAATTTGTTAAACGTTAAGTTCTATATCGTTGCTTTGTATGATATTTTGTGAAACAATCTCCAAGGTGCAACTTCGGCTTGTCGAGGCAAGTATTACAATAATATGTGGTTTGGTGTCTTTCGCCATGCTTATTCCGTTGAGAGCAAACCTTGCAATTCTTTCTAACTTCTGTTAGCATAACATGTAGCTTCCCATTCAATCGGACTTCATTAAAACTGCAGGTCGAAGTAGAAGCTCGATGTCGTGTCTGGCGAAAATCTCCTCTCAATTGATCAACCAAAGTTTTTGGATACTGTAGATGAGTAAGCGGCTGTTCGTTTCTCTGTTTCTTCACTGATTTATAGAGGATATAAGAATTTATAGAACAGATCTCTAAACCTAAAAATAGCTTTCGCGGCCAATTGGTCAGCTCGATCAACACCGCCCATATATTTTATGTAGTTAATGATTATATTGGGTTTTTCTACAGCAATCTCAATACCACCTCGTAAAATCATTTTTACGATAGTTATTCCCGCATTATCCCAAGTGGTCAAACATGTGACGATCATATTTTCTTTCCATGCTAGAACTAAGGTATTAGCTTCGCGATATGCTACTGTGGAGTTCATGTGGCTTTTTTATTTGACATCCTATAATCCTGAGCTCCTTTCTATTAGAATCTAGTTAAGTGGCACTTCAGTTCACGTAATTCTTGAGCTAAGATATAGCTTGTGTAATAATGATCCGTGAACAGGTAGTGTCCGTGAGCACCGGGAATTTTATCCAGCGTCATTCTGTAGAGGTGCAGTGGAATTCTGGTTGATACCAGAAGGTCTGGTCTTATCTCTGTTGTCAGAGATCCATAATAGGGTAGGATACCACAAATGTAGCCAGTGTTGGAATATGCCATCGTGTAAACTCTAATACCCCATTTGGTTGGTTTCTTTGGATTATAGGTAATGAATGAAACCCGACCTTTGAATTTGATAGTGGACTCATCCACACAAATCTGTTCTCTTGGTATAAAATAATCCAAGAATTTTGAATTTATATATTCAACGAAGCAGCTTACTAACTGCAAATGGATTCTTGGTTCTGTACTTTGTGACGAAATTGTTTTCAAATGAAGCATCCAAAAAATCTGGCTAAATCTATCTTTCGTGAATGTATTAGAATAAAAAGAAATATAGCTAACGTTATTTCTTGACCGATATTCTTAAATGTTTGCCAACGGCATAGTCCCTATATTTATTATTAGTGCAATAAATGCCCAGAATTCTTCGATAGTCACATCATACCAAGTTCTCCCTTCTAACTTTTTTGTAGCGTAATAATTAGTTTCACTCACTATTTCACTAATTAGTTCATCGGTAAAAAATAACTTAAAAAAATCCAATGGTTCTTTCATGTCTGAAGATACTTGCGGTCCTACGGATTTTTCGCCGGCTACAAACGGTATTCTTTATGGTATTTCTTAGAATTCTGTGCACGTTATCCATTCTGGAATTTCTGTCTCTACTGCGGAACCACCGTCACTTTCGCATTCACTCTCTATTTTCCTGATTTTTCGCCTCTTTATACCTCTTATTTCATCACTGTCGTCATCACTGCTTTACTCCTCTATCGTCAGGTGTTACACATATAGACATAATTTCGTTCTTCAACAATGAAAAATCAAACTCATCTTCACTTGAACTAATTTCATTACTACATTACATGCTGATTCGTATGAATTTGTTAGTAAGACCGTGAACTGTCGTGCGTTGATATGTTGCTGTTGAAACTTCTGTTCATTCTGCTCGATTGCCAAAAACTAACGAATTTTTTTTGTCAGTTGGTCTTATATAGATGTGATTGAGCGAGTTCGGTCCCAGAAAGTATTATCTACGCTTCTAATGATCCTAAAATGCGTCCCTCGCAATATGTTTGGTTTTATGTATGTTGTAAAAAAGTTGCAATAAAAAAACTTGCCGAGCCTTAGAATTGAGTCAGGTATGACTACAATAATGAAAGAAATAGTAAGGGAAAATATGAAAATACGGTAAGCAAAATCGCCGCCATAGAGAAAATAGTAAATTTGAAGATTTTATTCTTGGCTCGACGAATTTATAAATTAGAAATATGAAATTATAAATTAGAAAGTTACTATCCTTGGCTCCACGAGTCTTTGTCTTTCGCGTTACGATTTATCCCTATTATGTTCGGTGAGGGAACAGAACAGGGCTCAAAAACTTTGAGAATATTACTCCTATTGCCACGACTGTCAAGTTCGAGCAGACACTGAAGACGGATTCCAATCTGCGAATACGAATTAATTTGAGATAAGATCTCAGAGCCATTTCAAAAGGTGTCATTCAACACTTGAGAAGATTATACACAAAGATCTTAGAAATGCACTCACGAAGCGAAACCAAACCCAAATAAACATCGTCGCCGCTCGAATCACTGCGTCAAGTGGTGACCGAGAGTCACCTCTCGAGTTGCCGCATAAAATCCAATGGTGACCGAGAGTCAAAAGGTTAATTCATACCTTTCGGCTTTGGATGACTTCCAGTCTTTAACAATATATCATCGAGTGCTGGTCCTTAAAAGTAACGTTTAACGCCTAGCTTGCGACACCTTAACCTACCAATATATGTATGTATACTATCTCTATTTTGTTTACTTTGGCTTGCAACTTTGGTTTGTTTTGATGTTAGCCTCATATCTATCTTCTTTTAGTCTAATATTTTCTAATTATAATTCTAATAATTTTCTTCTTTTATTCCCACTGCTCTTCTTCACCTTCTCGTCTCTGTTCCGTCCTTTTTCCTCGTCTATCTTTTCCTTTCCCTTTGAAAGTAAATCTGTGAAAGTTTTAATTGCTTAAAACCTTCTCTCCTGCATCACCCTTCTCATAATATCCAGCCCTGATCACCTCGTCCAGCAGTTCTTCCCCCCTCCTTCCAGTCTTTGTCTTTTGACATTCCTCCAAAATATGCTTCACATTTTCTTCTCCTTATATTTTCTTTCTTCAAAATTGTTCCCCTCGTGCTTATTCCCACACCTAAATCTTGCGATCAGCCTCTTATCTTTCATTTTCCCAACCTCTTTTAAATAATCTGGGCGATATTCAACTATCATCTTTTCATATTCGCTATTGTATCTTGATTCTTCTATTCTCCTTTCCTTCTTTCCCTTTCTTTTTGCCCCACTCTTTCCATTATTACTCGTATGGTTTTCTTGATTTCTCTCTCCGATTCTTCTCTTATTTTGTCTCTTTCTGATCTTCCTATTCTATATCTATGCAAAAGATTTTTTCTATCTCTCACCCATTTTTGTTTTCCGTTACTCTATTCAACTGTATTTCTTTTATGCATTCGATGACAATCTTCTTTTCTGACTTTCTCGCCTTTTCTTCGTAGCTTAGAGAGCTCAGTGCTTTAATCGACGTGTCCCCTTATTTCAATTCTTCTGTTAGGATGCAATTGGGTGTGTTTTTGTCGAGTCCATATATCCATTTTAGGTACTTTCTCTTGATCCTGTCTATCCTCTCCTTCCATCCTTAGATTTCCGTTCCACAAAGAGCCACGCTCTTTACTGGTGCCTCAAACTCGATTGGTCTCTAAATAATCTTTGTCCTATGCTTCAGGTCTTTACCATAGCAAAGGTAAAGTTTATCATCGCTCTTCTTATTCTTTCCCTTATATGCCTGCTCCTCCATTCTTTTGAAGTATATATCCCAAGTATTTGATTTCTCCAACTTCTTCAAATTCTTTCCCTTCCCATTTCCATTCTCTATACTTTCTTTTTCCTCTTCTCTTCTCGAATACTATAACCTTTGACTTTTTCATATATAGTTCCATCCCCTTCCTTTTAACATATCTTTCCAGCCTATTTATCATTCCTTTCAGTTCTTTCTCCCCTTTTGCGATTAAATAGATGTCATCCGCATAAATTAGCGACTATACCTTTTGTTTTCCTACTACTATTCCGCTTTCACTTTCCTTTTCTCAACTTTTCTTTTAAATTCACAATATACAGGTTAAACAGGGTTGGACTTAATAGGCAACCTTTTTCGTCCAGAAAGCTACCGATCTCTTTTCCCTAATCCTTACTACATTTCTTGTTTCTTTGTAGATTTCTAATATTCTCTTCCTTAGCTGGGCTCCTATTCCTTTCCTAATCATTATATTCAGCACGTGCCTATCAATCTTATCAAACACTGACTTGAGGTCCGCATAGAAGGAAAAAACTTTCCCTCTCTTTTTTAACACTTTCTTATTGGCTACATAATTCATTATGTACACTGCGTCTTCCGTCCCTCTTCCTTTTCTGAAGCCCAACTATTTTCTTGATCAATTCATCGGTAAAGAATGATTTGACGTAGTCGATAGATTCTGTATAGTTTGGACTTACCTGTGGACCAGGGTTTCCGGACGTCAATTGTATTTTTTATGGGATGATATCTTGATTTGTAACATTTTTGCATTCATTGTTGGGGCTTGCAACATTTTTATCAATATTTGGTTCATCATCACTTTCACTATCGCTGGATATATTGTATCGTTTGAACTATCTTATTATACCGATTTCGCATCCACTGTCTGAATCACTGTCGTTATCTTCTATCATGTCAGATTTAAGGTAATACTCATTATCACTACTATCACTGTTAAAAATGTCCTTTTTGGGTCTTTTAGGCATCGCGTAAACGAAGGCGTAAAAATATATAAAATATAAAATATATGAATAAATAATAATAGAAATAATAATATATGAAAAATAAAAGGCTTGCTGAAAGGTTTGTCTGATAATTCCTGTAAAAGACTGATTCGAAAGACTGAAATTCGTTCTAATAAATCTCATACCGTGAATTTACATCAGGAGAAGATAAGACTTCACCACATAAAATCCCTGATATACTTCCATACAAAGGAAAGTAATATATATGCATTTTGTATAAACCGTTTAGTTTATTATACCGTAGCGTATTTAATTTTTTAGAAAAATAGTATAATTCGAGTACACAAACAGTAAATAGACTCGAGCGGCTATTTACCGACGCTCGTCCGCAAAGGGTCAAAATCAGACGCGATTTTTTTGAGTTTTAAACGTCTATTAAATATTTGAAACCAGCAGGTGTCAATTCACAAATTTTTGGCGTTTTGTAATAATACATATAGGTTTTACATGTGAAAATGTTAAAATGGTAAACAAAATGTATAATTTAAAATTTAATTATTATAATTAATTTTTAAAAAATTATAAGAAAATGCAGCTAAAAATATAATATATGTCAACTTACTTTCCGCCTACTTGATGTCAAATCACACTTCGACAATATACACCTCTATTTCACACAAAGAACGAACTTCAGCTGTTCGTACAGTGTCAACAAACGCTAACACAACATTCTAAGAAACGAAAAGTCTACACATTGTGTTTACAATTAAAAAAAGCTCAAAATAGAGAATTTGAGCGTGTCAACCTACTTTTGTAATATGTTTAGCTACGGCTGGACTTTCCGCAGTATTGTATCTGTGTACGGCAAGTTTCCACGCGGACTGCGCGTAAATTGTGCATGACGTTTCTTACTATGACATTAGATCGGAATAGAGTTATAAGTGAATAAGTAATAATTTATTTATACATTTTCATGTAGAGTTCAAAAAATACGCAGATACGTTTTAAAGCAAGGAACGACACAGAGTTCCACGTAACAATCTTCACTTTCGTACCGTGATCTTCTCCTTATATCATTTTTAGAGTACACTACACAGTTTCGCAACGTTTTTTTGGTATTTACAGTTTTACAAAATGACGGGAAATGTCTTTCTGTTAATTTTAATGGATGGTTGGCAATAGATTTATTACGATTGCTATAATTACTGTTTAACGTCTTATGTTTTTTGACCATTTCTTTTATTAATTGAAGGTGAAATGCGCGCATTGCCACTTTTTCATTTTTCTTCATCTTGTACAAACAAAACGCATTCCAAATGGCCACATCAAGTAAATGGAAAAAATATTTTTTGTACCAATTAGTACTTTTCCTGACGGATTCAACATTAGTTGTTACTTTATCCCTATTATTTATTGCGCCTATATTTACGGTATAGTCCACGATGCAAGACGATTTTTGGATAAATTGCTTCCTTCGGTAATTTATTTTTTTTGTATTTACAAAATCTGCAGAGTGACAAGTGGACAGCATATGTACATATCTTCAGTCCCCAGAAAAATAGTTTTTGCCATCACTTAAGTGATTTCTTCCAAAAACAATAACTGGTGGCATATTGATCAGCCCGATCAACACTGCCCATCGACTTTTTTTTATCCGACAACTGCATTTGGCTTTTCAATTATTTTTTTTATACCTCCTCGTCTAAATCTTTTATTGGTTATTATTCTAGTATTATGCCAGTTGCTTAATAATGATACTGTTTTCGATAAAGTTTAAGAACGAAGTTAGATACCTAGGCGTCGACTTCGATCAGATGATCGTGAGTCCGCACTGCTCACGCTTAGGAAACAACATAGGGAAGCTTTTCGGTAAATTAGTTAGATTAACCGGCACTCGGTGGGGACTTCATTACGGTGCTCCACTATCTACCATGGCGTTTTCACTCCTGTAGTGGAGTACGCAACCTCCGGATGGTACGGAGACTGACTCGAGAAAGCTCCGTTTAGTACAGAGACAGGTTCTCCCGGCGGTTACAGGCGTACGAGCCTGTGCGTTATCGCGGGCGCGATTCCCATCGATCTTCTCCTCGAGAAGCACAGGGCCCTCTTCAGTTTTCGAAGAGGAAAAGACGCCGAGGTTGGGAGGAGAGTAATTCGCGCGAACAACGAAGCTAACGAAAGTAGGAAACAAGTCGTTAGCTGTGCGGAGTATGGCAGGCTAGGTGGAATTCTTCCCACAAAGGCCGCACAACTTACGTATATTTTAGAGATGTTAGAGAAAGATTGAATTTGAGATGGATAAGTTCATCTTACCACTGCACGCAGGTACTCACCGGTCACGGAAAGCTCGTATCTCCCCGAGCAACAAATAGCCACGGACGAGTCTTGTTCGTGTTGTGCTCAGAATGATACCGTGGAGCACTTTTTGTTAGAATGTTCGAACCGCAAAAGGAGGCTTTGCGGGATGTCGTCCCAGCAGGGATATGTAAATGGCAGCAGAATACTTCGTCTCGTTCAGTACTTCATCTCCAGAGGCGTTCCACATCTTCGCAGGCTTCTGTGAAGAAGCACTTTACCTGAAGCATTTCGAGTAAGCGTTCCAATCTTTTTCGAACGCTCTGATATATAGTAGAGTTCTTCGGGGTTAGCCCACTTGCTCTGAGTCTGACAGGGCAAGCATGGCGTGGCGACACTAGCAACACGTCGGGCGCTCCAAACACTGCGGCGTCAGTGTAGTATAGGTTAAGAAGGTGAGGAGTGAGTACTCCTTCTGTTTTTGTTCATCGACCACCTGTTCAACGGGAACATACCACTGAGAAACTATATGCATTTCCTAGTGGTCAGAGTGGCGTGCTGGCGTGCACGCGTGAGTCTGCCTCCCCGTGGTTCCCCGTGGATGCGCCTCCGAGCCGGCTCAACCAAAGGACTCATCCACGGCAAACACTCCGTGGCACTGCTGGATTTTTCCCGGCTCTGTCCCGAAGAGTGGTGTAACTATGGGTAGATGGAGTAGTTGTGTGGTGTATGCCCCTCGTGGGCGAGGTCGCAAAGCCGTTGTGCCGGTTTGCCGGACAGGCTAAACACTAATTGGTCGGTTTAAAATTTTCGGCTGCTGTGGATATATCATACTCATGATTTAATGTTGATAACAAGACAACACACTTTTGCGGCTTTGGAACGTAGGAAACCAGAGTTAAATTTTCTGTGAATAAAAATTCTGAAGAGTATTGTTTGCATTTTTTTATTTCTATGAATGACTTTAGTAAATTTCGTCTATTTTTCCGCATTGTGCCAACCAAAAAAATGTTATTTTTCAGTAATTCATCCCCTAAATTAATGTCCGTGAAAAAATTATCTGTTGTCACACAGTGTCCTAATTATTCTCGAATTATTCCAAAAATTTGTCAACTGTTTGACAACGCGTTGTCCTTGTTGCTTTTCCGGGGCGCTTCCGCGTTTCCTCAGATAAACATCCATATTGCAACAGTAATAAGTTTTTGAATACTCTCTTGTTAGTTTCCATATTTTTGCAAAGCGTCCATATGTTTATTCCATATTTCCCGGGCTTGCTTGGCATATATACTTTGAAAGAACATCTACCGCTAAATGTAACTAATTGTTCATCAACACAACCAACTTCTGTCGCATCTTAACAATCCTTATAATTTTGTGAAAAAATGTTTGTTACTTCGCTCAACGGTGCTAACTTGTCTTTTACTTTTCTTTCTTCGCGGAATCATCAAATCGAATATACCGTAGTATATCTGGTTATGCGACATTATTGCCGCATAAAAGTGCCGAGATAGTCTACTTTCCATAGATCTTGTTTACTCTCACGAGATTTTCTAAATCGGCCAATCAAAAGTCCAAAAAATACGTTGAGTTCTGCATGATCTACTGGTTTCCATTGTTTATTTGGTGGCATATTCTGCTTTGCCTTCTCATTGGTGTGTTAGATGATGATGTCCATCATTTTTTTATTGATAAATAAATGAAAACATTCTTCCATCGTTTGCACATGTTCACTATTTTTAGTTAGTAAACACTTACGAGAAGGATATTGAATAGTTACATACGCCATTTTTAGGAAAAGTGAACTGCTAATTACGAGTAAATTCATTTTGATCATTTGAAACTGTCCTTTCGATTGTTGCCGACGTATCCACTTCAGCGGAATCATAATTTGAAACTTCTGGCTCAGCATCGCTGTTTGATGCACTTCCTCCATTCGAAGATTCTTTGCTATTGTGGACATCTTCCTCAAATTCGTCATAGGAAAATTCGTTGTTTGCTAATACAGCTATTGTGTCTGAACGCAACAATGATATTTCACTATACAAATATTACGTGTATGATACTAGTCTGGGAGATGCTGCTTCTCTTCTCATGGAACTTCTCTGACTGTTGCTAAGAAACTGAATGCTACGTGACTTTTTGGTGCCAACCAAGAATCCTTTTTTCTAGCCTTGGCTTTGTTTTCTATCCTTACCGAGCCTTTCCACATGTTTCAGAAGGCAAGAGAAAGTACCATAAAATGGGACAATGCCAGGATATTTGAAAATTCTCAGCAAGGTTGCATAGAGCGTCACGTTGTTGCGGAAATGTGGTGGAGGCCTCTTATCTTTTCTTCCTTCGTTTCTTCTGTCATAATATAATTGGGTGTGCATTTATCGAGACCTAATATCGATTTCATATATCTTCTCTTTATCACGTCCAGCCTTGTTTCCTCCTCCTGTCCCCAAATCTCTGCTCCATATTTATTTTATTTATTTATTTATTATATATAATCATTGCCTAGGCTTAGGATGGCTTCTAATAAATTTACATCTTTCTTATTTTCTACTTCTATAGTTAATCCTTACGTCTTATGGATCTAATTTGTCTTGTGTTCATCTTCTTGTAGGAACTATAAGTAAAAGTAAAAGTAAAAAGTAAAGGTAAAGCAAAAGGTAAAAGGTACTAAAACGTGAAAACTTTCTACTGTCTTCTACTATTGCTTTTTCTTTATTGTATTGTCTTTCTGTATTGTCTTGTTGCTTCTTCTTTTCCCCTCCTCCCTTCTGCGTTCCTTTATGTCTATTCCTCCCAACTCTATCCTCCTCCCCTCCACCTGTTCGTTTGACTCTTCTGTGCTTCTCCTTTTCCTTTCCCGCTCTATTCTCTTCATCCGCTCTAACCCTTCCTCCTCAGCACTTCTTTCACTCTCAAGTTTCCTCTCGTGACCTCACATCTTCCTAATGTCTCCTCTTCCTCATTGCATATTCTACATCGTCTATCTTCCTCTTCTCTCCAGTGTTGCCTTCCTCTAACTTCGTTGCTGCACCTGAACTTTGCTATCAGGCTTCTTTCTTCTTTTCTCATCCTCCGCTTTAGGTATTCTGGCCTTTCTTTCGTTGTAATTTCCTTGTAGTGTACGTTGAACTTCGACTCTTCGATCTTTCTTCTCCTCTATCTTTTTCCTTACTCTCTTTGCAACTTCCTCTGTTTTTCCTTCCTCTTGCTCTCTAACTCTTCCCATCCAATCCTCACTGATTCCCAGTCTCCCCTTTAATCCTCTTCTGCTTTCTTCCCACCCACTTAGCTTTTTCTCCCCCCTCTGCCTTTCCATCTCCCTTATGCATTCTCTCACTAATTTTTTGTCTGAACTTCTTGCTCCTTCTTCATATTGAACGCTCTCCTCACTGTTTTCGTTCGTATTTCCTCCTCTTGTGTTTCCTCTCTCTGTAATTTGGTGTGACCTTGTCCAGCCCTAGGATCTACTTCATATATCTCCTCTTGATATATGATGTCCAATCTTCCTTCATCATTCCAGCCCCAGATTTCTACCCTGTACATCGCCACACTCTCCACTAAAGCCACAAACATCTTTATCCTTCTTTCGAAGTCTTCCTTGAACAATCTTTCTTCAATGTGCCATGTTCTTTTCATCCCCACCGCCGCTTATCCTTTCCTGTATGTGTTTCTCTGCTTTTCCATCCTTTTTCACTATATATATAGCCCAGATATTTTATCTCCTTTACCTCCTCCAGTTCCTCTTCCCCCACCTCCATTCTGTCCTTCTCCTTCCTCTTCCTCTGTCCCTTTCGAAAACCAGCACCTTAGAGTTCTCTCTGTATTTACAATCAGCCCTTTCCTCTCTACGTATTTCCTAAATCTTCTCAGTATTCGCTTCATCCTCACTTCTGTCATCGCTACAAGCACGATGTCATCCGCGTACACTATCCGCTCCTTCTCTCCTCCTATCACAACTCCTACCTCCTGCACCTTGCTCATGTCCTCTTCTAAGTCCGATAAAAATGTATTAAAAAAATTGGGCTTAGCGGGCATCCTTGTCTCACTTTTATTGTTGTCGAGAATTCTTCTGTTCTCTCCTCCTCGATCTTCACCATGTTGCCTGTTTCCCTGTATATTTCTCCTTAAATTCCCCTTCACCTCCATTTCCTTTAATCTTTCCATCATAGCTCTTTTATCGACTTTGTCGAATGCCGCTTTCAGGTCCATGAAACAGGCAATCAGCTTCCCTCTTTTCTTACTTCGTTTCTTGTGTCCCATAATTTTCACTTATTTCCAGTAAATTTTTTTCTAAAACATCCTTATACGTATACTGGTTCACCGTACCTTCTATTCGATGTAGTGAACCTACACCGAACGCCGTAATTCACCCTCACACCATAAATGAACCACCATCAAATTTAATTGTTTGCTTCACATGGCGCGGTAAAAGAAGTTCGTCTTGCTTCTTCCAACATCAAGAACATTTAAATATTTTCTTGCAAAATTCAGACGGGCTTTGACATACTTTTTTGATAGAGCAAGTTTTTTTTTCTTCTCAATTGCTGTAAAATTGGCTTCTTTTAATGCTCTTCGCGCCGTCTACTTACTAATTTTCTTTCCAACATCGCTTTCCAATAGCTTTGCAGCCATTGATGCCGTCGTTGCAATTTCTGAAGTAATGTATCTTGTCAATCTTCTCTTCTCCTGACAAGATAGTTTTGAACGGTCTCCAAAAGATGCAGGGACTTCATTACAGTATTTTTTCCGTATTTTATGTACAACTCCCTGACTGACGCCAAATTTTCTAGCAATTACGCGTTGATAAACTCAATTTTAGTTGGAAAATGATGTTATTCTTTATATAGCGTGCCAATCTGAATTCGACATGGAACGTTGATTAAGCTTGCTGCTTTCAATGTGATTGATAGTCAACTGGTTCCAGTGAAGTTTGATTCGTATGATTGAGATAGTAAGATTGTAGAACCTTGAGTTGTCGCGCCTTGATATGTTATGCGTAGATGTGTGTGCTCCTGAAACTTCTGGTCACTCTGCTGGATTGCCAAAAACTGTTCGAACTGCCTTGTAGACGGTCTTATATAGTGAGAAATTCCATTGTTTTTTCCGGTCACGAGATTGGGCAGGCAGCTAATTGGACACGGATGTGTAGTTAAGCGAGGTCGGTTCTGTAAGGTCATATTTACTTACTCTATGGGCTACGGAATTTGTTGTTTCTTAAAAAGTTGTAAATGTCTAAATAAATGAAAATGCTAAGTTGGTGCTAAGTCTGAGGAGTACGGAGGATGCGAAAGGATTTCATATGACAAATTCTTAATTTTTTTTATTGTCGTTTTCAAAGTGTGTGGTCGGGCATTGTCGTGAGAGCAAAACGCTGTGTCTATTTACCAACACAGGTTGCTTTTCACAAAGTTTTTCAAATTGTTTCACGTGGTTTAAGAATAGTGTATAACTCCGTGTACAGACCACCAAACTGTCACCGTAACTTTTTTTTGATGAAGAGCTTGTTTCGCTGTATGTTTTGGGACTTCGTCGTAGTTCAACCATTAAGCAGATCGTTTTCGATTATCGTACATGATCCATTTTTCGTCACACGTTACGATTCGGTGTAAAAAAGGATCCCTTTTATTGCGTTCAACAAGAGAAATGCAAATTTCAAGTCGACCATTTATCCAGCTTCTTTACCTTTCCGATTAATTTTAGGTGTATCAAAACTATAGAATAAGAAATATTGCAGCTTTTGTGCAATATCTCTTACAGTCTGACTTGAATCAGACTCAATAAAATTCATCATTATCGATGACTTTCTTCTGCCAAACACGCGGTTCATTTTGCAGCTTATAATCTCCTGTTCGAAATTTTTGAAACCATTGCGTTCATTAGCTGTATCTGTACCAAAAGCTTTGTTAATATTTCGCACTGCTTCCATAGCACTATGTCTCAACTTAAATTCGTACAAGTAAATTGATCGAATTTGTTTGGAATCCATCTTTCGCTTTTTATGTTTATGATTTTTATGTTTATGAATACAACGTGAAGTTGTCAACTAATACCATGTGCTACGAATCATTAGACGATAGACAAGAACATATAACATGACATTCGACATTTAACAGTGACTTTCATTCATGAAAGTTAGATAAAATCTATCAATTTGAAAAACTGCCATTTTATGCACAACAGTCTTCAAGTACCACTCTTGAGCTGACAAAAACAAATATCAACTCGAGAGTTCGACGCCACAATATATATCAGATTTCTCTGTTGCCCGAATACATGCAATGACAAATGATTACGTATTGCAACATATAAAATCGTAACAGATTAAGAATTAAAAGGTAGAAGATCGATTTTAAAATGTTATAATTACAACGGATGGGTGGGATTTTTCTGGATATTCGGAACTCTCGGATTACACATGTTATGTATTTTTGGTCACTCAAAAAAGACAGAGACAGCGACCGTTTATTCATCATCTAGCTACACTACTCCTCTCCGAGTCGCTCGACCCGGAGGGAAGAGCAGACGATATTTGCCCCTTGGCAAGTCCGCGGTTGTTGTTCCTCCTATAACTCTACGCCGGTTTCAAACGTTCCGTCGAAATAGTGGTTTCCTTGCCTTTCATATCGATTAAGAATACATTGTCGGAGATATATTTTAGTATGCGGTATGGACCCTCATACGGCTATCCCAAAGAGTGCTTTACATGGTCCACTCTCACAAATACATGCGTTGTTTTAAACAAATTGTTGAAAATGAAATATGAGCGTCTGGAGTGGTGTCTCGTTGGTCTTGGTCGAATTTCTTGCATGTATTTTCTGATTTTGTCGACGATAAAGTCCGTATGTGTTTCTGTGTCGACGAAAAATTCTCCCGGCATTCTAAGGGGTGTACCATATACTATTTCGGCCGCGGTTGCCTGTATGTCGTGTTTAAAACTGTTCCTCAACCAAGAATTACTGTTGGGAGTACTTCCAGCCAATTTTTGTTTTTGTGGCAACGGATTGCCGCCTTCAGAGACCTATGTCACCTTTCGGTGATTTCATTGGATGCAGAGTGATACGCAGTTGTGAGGATGTGCCTGCACCCAATTAATTTTGCTAACGCGTTAAATATTTGGGATTCGAATTGTGCTTCGCGGCCCGTTGTTATAGTGGACGGGGCTCCAAATCTCGCGATTCAGTTGGCATAGAATCCTATGGCTATGATATCTGCGCTTATTTCCTTTAACGGAACCGCCTCGGGCCATCTAGAGACTCTGTCGATCATCGTCAGGCAGTATTTATAGTTGTCGACTGTCGGTAGAGGTCCTATTATGTCGATGTGGATATGTTGGAACCTCTCTTGAACAGTAATATGGCTCGGCGAATTTTTGATGTGTCTGTTAATTTTGCTTCTTTGACAGCTTACGCAATTTCTTGCCCAAAGTAAGATGTCTTTGTTTATTCCCGGCCATACGATTCGTGATTAGATGTCTCGCGGCTCGGCCGGTAGAAAAACCCAATATAATCATTAATTATATAAAATATATTCGCGGGATGAGCGAAATTGTGCTCGCTGTCAAAGATTTTCCTACGCAGCACTACTGGAATATATGGTCTGATTATTTCGATGGAAATATCACTGCGTTAGTTTGAGGTCCTTTGATTGTTCTTCGACAAGTTCTGTTGTGCTCACCACGACTACCATACTCATAACGTACAGCCGTGATAGAGCGTCTGCCACTTCATTGTCATTGTCATATAATCTAACTGTATCTGTCTCGGTGAGGCCTTGTCGGATTTCTGTAAGAACGCGTAAGCAGCGGTTTGTAGTCTGTCAGTATCGTGAAGTCTCGTCCTTCTCATAAATGTTTGAAGTGTCGTATTGCTTTGTAGACAGCAGTCAGTTCACGATCGTACGTACTGTATTTTATTTCTGCTGGCGAGAATTTTTTTGAGAAGAACGTTACGGGTTCCCACAAACCATTCACTTCCTGTTGGAGTACAGCCGCACAAGCTACGCCAGATGCGTCAATTATTAGCTGTAAAGAACTATTGAGTTTTGGATGGGCCAGTAGTGCCGCATCCGCCAATGAGTCTGCATAATTTAAATGAATGATCCATAATTTAAATGAATGATTTTCTTTGCTTCTTTTGGTTAGAGGAGCTTATGCAGCAGCGGCATTTTTTAAGAGTCGTCAGTAGAAATTAACCATCCCGAGGAAGCGTCTTAATTCCTCGATGGTTTTCAGCTTCGGAAAGTTAACTATAGCTTCTACTTTCTCAGATACAAGCTTGGCTCTCTTCTTATCGATCTGGTACCCCAAGTACTGTACTGATTGCGCTCCAAATACGCACTTAGCTGTGTTAATTGAAATGCCGTACTGCTGCAGTCGCTCCAATACCTGTCGCAAATGTACCTGAGGCTCAGACTCGTTGAAGGAGGTTATTAACACTTAGCCGACCGCGCGCGCCACAGTAAACTGTACGATTTCCACCGCGCATTTTTCGCAACGCGAGTGATACTATCTATTTGAAATAAAAGAAGTCTGAAAATTATTTAAGTGGTCAATTTTATTTAAGATAACTGTGGTACACAACCACAATGTGAAATGGTTCTTATTGTTCGGTTTTTCTTCGCTCGCCAAAGTTGTAAAAGAATTTGTCCTTTTCTCGCAAATTTTGTTTGATGTTCTCTCAATGTGATATTTTTTAAATTCTGTGGAAATCCTCTATTTGCCCTAATTGTTTCGCAAATTCTTGTATTTTTCTGTAGCAGTAATTCGGCTGTATGTACGCTATTGTAATAATTGTCCATGTAAATATGATGATGGAATCCCACATAGGGATCTAAGATAAAACTGTATCTTGTAACGTTGTTTCTGCGCCTGAATATACTTTAAAATTACAAATTGTATTTTTTTACTAATTATATATTGTGTTTTATAAAAGTTCGTAAATAATTGCGAACAATTTCAGATCAAGTAACTGATAATAACAGAAAAAGAGAAACGCGTCGCTAAAGTCAAAGTGGGAGATCTCCCCGATCGGTCGGTTAAGTGTTAAGAGATTGTCGCTGAAAGGTTTGTGTTGCATTCTTTAAGCCGAATGGCATGACGTTGTATTCGAAAAGGCCGAATGGCGTTTTTTTTACGGTGCCATCAGAATTTGGTGATACACTCTTTCTAAATCTAACGTCGAGAAGATGTTTTTACCGTTCAGTGCGTGCGTGAAGTCGTGAAGGTGTGGTATCGGATATTTATCCGGTGTCGTCTATACGTTTAGTCAGCGGTAGTCACCACATAACTTCCAACCGCCATTTTTCTTTGAGACCATGTGCAGCGGGCTGGCCCATTCGCTCGAGGATGGACTGCAAATTCCTTGCTCCATCGTTAACCGGAACTCCTCGCGCGCTGCCTTGAATTTATCCGGTGCCAGCCTGCGAGGTCGTTCTGCACATGGTCTACCTGTGGTAGTTATGTGATGACGTACAGTCGCGTCGGTAAGTTGACGCTTACTCTTTTCGGGAAATTTAAACTAAAAAATTTGTAAATGATATTTGATTTAGGAACAGAGTCATTTATTTCATTGTCATAATTATAATAGAGGCGATACATAATGAATGAACATAAACAATAAATAAAACAAAGTAAAAATAATAAAGTTTTGTATTTTATCATAACGGTAATTAAGTTGACGATAAATATTTCTATGAGATGCAATATAAAATATAATGAATTTTAAATTAATTAATAAGAGGTTTGATAACCCTTGGCTTTAATAACCTCTAGTAAGCGATGAGGCATACTATTTATTAATTTTTTTAGTGTATCTGCCGTAATTTCATTCCACTTGCTTTTTATGGCTATAATGAATTTCAATTTTGTATATCTCTGATTTTTTGGCATTTGTTGCTCAAGTTCATCCCATAGATGCTCTATAGGATTTAAATCCGGGCTCTAAGGTGGCCAAGGGAGAACGAAAGTACTGTTTTCTTCGAAAAATTTGTTAACTATTCTTGCTGTGTGTTTCGGGTCGTTATCATGTTGAAACAAATAGGCCCTGTCAACTCCAAATTTTTCAATTGATTGAAATAAATTTTCATTTAATAACTCAATATATTTGGCAGCAGTCAGTCTTCCATCAATAATAGATATTAAATAAATAATAAATTTCCTACTTGTCATTGAAACAACTCCATATCTTTATATTCCCACCACCGTGTTTGACAGTGGGTGTTATTAGTGTCTGTTTGAAAACATCGCCCTTTTTCCTCCATACATATTGTTTCCTTTTGTTTGAATTCAGTTCAAATTTCGATTCATCACTCCAAATTATTGATTTCCAAAATGAAATCGGCTTATTGTAATGTTCTTTAGCAAAATTTAGACGTTTCAGTGCATTCACTTTTGAAATGTATGGTCTATTTCTAGATATCCGTTCATAAATATTGCTTTCATTAATGCGAGATTTGATTTGCGTGATCGATATTGGTAGACAAAGATTTTCTTTGATTTGTTGTGCTGTAATGAACGAATTTTTTTTTACTTCATTAGTGATTAGCCGGTCTTCGCGAGCAGTTGTTTTCGTTTTTCTACCCGATCTCACCGAATTTTCAGGTTTACCTGTCTTTTGTAATTTTTGGCATATCTTTCTAACGCCTTCTTTTGATATTCTAAATTTATGTGCAATTTGTTGCAAACTTTTTCCTTTCATTCTTCTTTTGTAAATGTGTAATCTGTCGGATACTTGTAGCTCTCTAGTTTTTGGCATACTATAAATAAAAGATACTTATTGTCAAGAAAAAAATGTGTGAAAATAACCTGCGGATTATTAACCTACTAATGAAATTAAAAAATAATTAAAAGATGATGATATTTCATTCATAAAATAAAAGATCTATTGCGTCAACTTACTTTCCGTCAGGTCTATATTTGACAAAAAATGCTTAAATGTACAATAACTTTGTTTCTTATAATGCTAATGCTTCAACTCTTTGCAGGCAACTAGGGCATTAACCACACTTAATGTAGACAGAAAACAAAAGAATTTTAAGTTATGTAAGAACGTCACTATAGCAAAGAAAGCACAACGCACCCTTCAAATTTGCCGTCGTCAACTTAAATACCGGCGCAACTGTACCTTGTGTTTCGGTGGTTCAAGTCCTTGTGTGGGTCATGTCGATGTATTGTTTCAACAATGTGTTGTATTTGTCGTGCTCTCGGTTTCCTATTGTCGTGATTGATTGTTGGGTGGTCGTACTTATTTCGCTTACTCTGTATATTTTCGTGTAGTCCAGTCTAGTCCATTTCCTCTTCCCATGGCTTTTCCGATTTGGTTCCCGTAGCGAAAGTCGCCATGCTTGGCTTATGGTCGGTAAGTGTGGCGCCCGGAACTCTATGACCTTGTCCGCTATTGAGACAAGCGTCACTAGGTTGGTATGCACGCTTGCTACAAGAATGTTGTGCAGATTTGGAGGCACTTGCTCGAGGAATACATGGACGTTAAAATTGCCCCAGACACGCTGTTTCCGGCCAAGCATCTTAGGCGATGTAGGAAGTGAGATGGCTTCTCGTTGCCCATCCTGCACGTCTTGAGAAGTTGGCGGGATTTCGATTCCTCGGTCTCACTGTAGAGCTCCCTAGCCGGATCATGCAATTTCGCGTGTGCTGCATTTATGTGCAGTATCTGGCATGAGCTCCGCAACTTCGGTTGTGCACGCAAGAGGCATTGCCTAGTTCCGCATATCCGCACGAGTGTAGTAATCTCAGGGCGCCTGAGCCGGATCGTACAAAATGCGCGTGTGTGCTGCATATTTTCGGTTGTGCAGTATTTTGTACGAGCTACCAGCCATTGACTGAGCACGCAAGAGACCGTGGTTTTTAGCATGGAGCTAGCTTCCCCAGGGGCCTGCAGGCACGGGACGTAGCAATCCCGCGGTTCCCGAGCCGGATCGTGCAAATGCACGTGTACTAGACTTCTAGTATCTTGCACGAGCTCTCCTATGGACACGCTAGAGATCGTTTGTCATCGTTTCCCTGTCAACGTTTCGTCTGTGAAGGACCCTCGGGAAATTCCAGACAAAACGGTTAAGTGGGTCACTTCCCGCATGGGATCTATCTCTCTGATGATACTAAAATGTTGAGGAGAGGGTTTTTCCAAGCGCCGCCGCTTGGATCCACAACATCTAAGGACGTGACTCTTCGCAGAATGGTGCCTAACGCTAACCCAACATCAAGTGTAACAGGCAAAAGCCTGATACACGAATAAGCGAGCAGTAGCTCCATAAGCTCTATTATATAAACACTAGTTGTAGAGCTCCAGTAGCCGTTGTTTTAATGCGTTATATTTGTCTGTAGCTGGTGGTGTATCCACGACGTCCGTTACGTATTTGAGTATGTTTGGACGTAGCTGTGATAGCAGGAAGAGGTACTTAGTGGCGTCGCTGGTTATTTTCGCCATATGTAATGCCGCTTCCGCCTGGATGAACCAAAACTTCGGA
This sequence comes from Frieseomelitta varia, assembly GCF_011392965.1. NCBI lineage: Eukaryota > Metazoa > Arthropoda > Insecta > Hymenoptera > Apidae > Frieseomelitta > Frieseomelitta varia. The sequence continues at coordinate 48,835 of NW_025110028.1, read as the reverse complement.
TTCTCTTTCGGGAGTGACTTAAACGAGTTGATTGTGGTGATGTCGCCTTCTGGTTGAACACGTGGCTCCTTTTGATTGTCGCTCGACCGCGTATGGATTGGGGATCGCGATGTGGCCATCTCGGACTATTATGGTTACTCGCGCACTACGTTTGATTATTACCGCGTTTTCACTCGTGCACTTCAAATCACGTCGGGCAGTCACCAATTTGTAGAAACCGGAGTGGGTAAGGCAAAATTCTGCCTAAGGTTCTCGTACAAGAAAAATATGTCTAATCTTTTGCAGTATATACAGTGAGCAACGAAAGTATTTGAACGGCAGAAAATAATTGATTATACAAAAATTGTATAATAAATTGCAATTTATTGAAACAAATTGTTTTTATATTATTGTGTATACATTTGCTAAATATGTGTAAAGTTAGAGAAAAATTAAATAATAAGTAAACAAATTACATAACATTTTTCACGAGTAAGTTCATATAAGGCGTAAAAGTATTCGAACGATGAATTATAAACACTATACATTGTAAACACAAAACTGTCGCGAGGTCTAAATGTAAATATCTTCAGTGTATTTTCAACGGTATTTGAGAGCAAACGAAACTGAAAGTTAAACGTTAACCTATAATTCAAAATAATGAGTGGTAAAACATCAGAGACAAGTAAACCCGAACGAGAAATTATTGTTAAATTGCACAAAGAAGATAAATCATATAAAGAAATTGCTTCTCTTGTAAGCAGAAGCAAATCAACAATTCATTATATAATAAAAAAGTATAATACGAACGGAAATATTGTAAATGATCTGGGCGTCCAAAAAAATTAACACCACGGGAAGAAAATTGCTTCTGCGTGAAATAAAGAAAGATCCATTTACATCTGCTTCAAAATTGGCAACAATAGTTGTTACAAACTTTAATAAAGAAGTAAACGCCCAATTATGTCGAAAAATGTTATGGAAAAACAATTTCCATGGTAGAGTCCCACAAGAGAAACTACACATTAGCAAGAAGAATAAATTACTTCGTTTAAAATTTGCCAAAGAGTATATAAATAAGGACATAAATTTTTGGAACACTTATTTTTTCGGATGAAAGTAAATTCAATTTATTTGGGTCCGATAGTAAGAGAATAGTATGGAAGAAGCCAAATAAGAAGTTGGATTCAAAAAATTTGAAGTCTACAATGAAACATGGTAGAGGCTCCGTAATGGTCTGCTAATGGGCCTAAAAATCTCGTATTCATCGATGAAATCATGGACAGAACTAAATATTTAAATATTTTAAAAGAAAATTTAATCACTAGTGCCGAAAAATTAAATGTGTCAAGAAATTTTTGCTTTCAGCAGGACCGAGACCCTAAACATACAGCTAAAATAGTACAAAAATGGATCTTAGATAATGTATTCCATACATTATCCAGTCCACTACAGAGCCCTGACTTAAATCTCATCGAACATTTATGGGAAGAACTCGATAGGAGACTTAAAAGAAATAATGTAACGAGCAAAGATTCTTCAAAACAAAATATCCTAGCAGCATGGCACTCTATGGATTCAAGAATGGATTCATACCAGAAAGTTATATTATAGTCAATAGTATATAATCGTCTTCGAGAGGTTATTAAAGCCAAGAGTGGCCAACTAGATATTAAAATGTAATATAATCACATATATTGCATTCTATCATGACTATTATAATTGCGTTCGAATACTTTTGTTATGCCTTATATGTACTTATCCGTCAAAAATGTTATGTAATATGGTTTAATTTTTCTCTAACGTTGCATATATTTAGGAAATATATATACAATAATATAAAAACAATTTGTTTTTATATTATTGTATATATAATTTTGTTGTTGTATTGTAAATATAATTTTTGTGTAATCAATTATTTTCTATCATGTTGTTCGAATACTTTCATTGCTCACTGTATATAGTCTTTAGTTTATTCGATTATTTTTGCGAATATCACAGTTCGTGCGCTTACAAATTTTATGCAGAGCGTTTCTTACCAGAGTAGCAGGAGTCATAGTCGCAGGTGAAGTAGTAGTAGAAATAGTAGGCCTTTTTCCTCTTCGGTTTTATACCCCTGGTTTGCGAAGAAGGGGAAAACTCTTTTCCTGCGTTTTTCTGGTTTTTCCGAGTTTTTTATTTTTTTACAAAAAAGGTGTCGCTGCATGTCTTATTGGAAACTCATCTTGCGACGGAAAATTTGAGCGGATGTAGGTGGCGCTGTTTTCAATTGCACGGAGGTAGCGGTCGCTACATATAAAGGTACAAAGCGGTAGATTGGAACTCTCCAACATAAAACAATCTCAATTATAGTATAAAGGCAAGTAGATTAATTATAAGAATATACAACTGTTAGTCCCTCACATTGCGGTGACGCTTGAATTTGTGTCCCGCGGGAAACTCACCCGATTCTCGTTGGGCGCTCAACGCGATAAAGAAAAGTGCCGAATCTAAGACTTATTGTTGGTATGAAACAAAAAAATAATATTAATAGGAATAATATTCTTCCTATAAATAGTATGAAAAAACACAAAGTGAAAATTGGAAAATTGGTTAACCCTGCGAGTATCGCAGCAGAAAGAGCCGTACCAAAGTCACTTCTGACTCACACCAATATTTCATTAACACATAGCGGCTCAAGCTCGTGACCTCCACTGTACGAACACAGTTACGGTTGTTCGAGCTCTAGACGCTACTACAATGTAATAGATTTCAAGTTATGCTCGGATTTTCGTTGTAGGTACAAAAAAGTAATAGACTGGTAAATTATAGAAAAATTATATTTATTGTGAAATATTGCATCCATTACATATAATTTTTTGGATTTCTGTTGAGCGGGTATTACAAACGTTTTTTGCATGAATCGCATACAGATGAATATCTATTGTTACTTCCTATGCGGAAACAACACCTAGCATGCTTCTGACTATCTATGCGTTCTATAATAATACATGTAGTTTCTACATGTGAAAATGTTAAAATGGTAAACAAAACATATAATTTAAAAATTAATTATTATAATTAATTTTTAAAAAATTATAAGAAAATGCAGCTAAAAATATAATATATGTCAACTTACTTTCCGCCTACTTAATGTTAAATCACACTTCAACAATATACACCTCTATTTCACACAAAGAACGAACTTCAGCTGTTCGTACAGTGTCAACAAACGCTAACACAACATTCTAAGAAACGAAAAGTCTACACATTGTGTTTACAATTAAGAAAAGCTCAAAATAGAGAATTTGAGCGTGTCAACCTTTTGTAATATGTTTAGCTACGGCTGGACTTTCCGCAGTATTGTATCTCTGTACGGCAAGTTTCCACGCGGACTGCGCGTAAATTGTGCATGACGTTTCTTACTATGACATTTGATCGGAATAGAGTTATTAGTGAATAAGTAATAATTTATTTATACATTTTCATGTAGAGTTCAAAAAATACGCAGATACGTTTAAAAGCAAGGAACGACGCAGAGTTCCACGTAACAATCTTCACTTTTGTACCATGATCTTCTCCTTATATCATTTTTAGAGCACACTACACAGTTTCGCAACGTTTTTTTAGTATTTACAGTTTTACAAAATGACGGGAAATGTCTTTCTGTTAATTTTAATGGGTTTCTGGTAATTTTAATGGGTCGGCAGTAGATTTATTACGATTGCTATAATTATTGTTTAATGTCTTATGTTTTTTGACCATTGCTTTTATTAATTGAAGGTGAAATGCGCGCATTGCCACTTTTTCATTTTTCTTCATCTTGTACAAACAAAACACATTCCAAATGGCCACATCAAGTAAATGGAAAAAATATTTTTTGTACCACTTAGTACTTTTCCTGACGGATTCAACATTTGTTTATCCCTATTATCTATCGCACCCATATTTGCGGTATAGTCCACTATGCAAGACGGTTTTTGGATAACTTACTTCGTTCGGTAATTTATTTTTTTTGTATTTACAAAATCTGCAGAGTGACAAGTGGACAGCATATGTATATATTTCCATTCCCCAGAAAAATAGTTTTTGCCACCACCTAAGTGATTTCTTCCAAAAACAATAACTGGTGGCATATTGATCAGCCCGATCAACACTGCCCATCGACTTTCTTTATCCAACAACTGCATTTGGCTTTTCAGTTGTTTCTTCTATACCTCCTCGTCTAAATCTTTTATTGGTTATTATTCTAGTATTATGCCAGTTGCTTAATAATGATACTGTTCTCGATAAAGTTTAAGAACGAAGTTAGATACCTAGGCGTCGACTTCGATCAGATGATCGTGAGTCCGCACTGCTCACACTTAGGAAACAACATAGGGAAGCTTTTCGGTAAATTAATTAGATTAACCGGCAGTCGGTGGGGACTTCGTTACGGTGCTCCACTATCTACAATGGTGCAGTAAGCAGCCTCCAGATGGGCTGATCTACGTATGGAGGCTGACTCGAGAAAGCTCCGTTCAGTACAGAGACAGGCTTTCGTGGATGTCACCGGCACGTACAGAACCGCATCGTGGGAATGCCTGTGCGGTATCAGTGTAGATTAGGTCTGGAGAGTGATGGTTGATATCAATTTATTTTCAGGATTCGACCAATTGATCAATGGGAGTACCACCGGGAACCTTTATCCATTTCCTGGTGGTCAGAGTGGCGTGCTGGCGTGCACGCGTGAGTCCGCCTCTCCGTGGTTCCCTGTGAATGCGCCGCCGAGCCGGCTCAACCAAAGGACTCATCCACGGCAAACACTCCGTGGCACTGCTGGATCTGTCCCGAAGTCAGTGGTGTAACTGGCGGTAGGTAGAGTGGTTGTGTAGCTTATGCCCCTTGTGGGCGAGGTCACAAAGCCGTTGTGCCGGTTCGCCGGACAGGCTTATACACTAATTGTGTGAGACGGAACATGCCGCCGCCCGTTGAACGATTGGTTTAACAGATGAGATGCTGTTTGGTCTTTGCGATTGGATGGTCTTACATCCGATTGTATGAGTAATGATGTGCTATCATTATTAATGGATAACGGGGTTATGTTTCAAATATTTCGAGTTATAATTTCAGCTGCGATTTTGATGGAGGTCGTTCGCACGATGCCATCAACCCCAGGTTTTGAACGATCCTTCCCATTTTCCACTGGAGCGGTGGCAGGTTGTCCTCTCGGATGATAATCAAAGTCCCTTTTCAAAGTTTGATCTCTCCCTGAGTCCACTTCGTTCGAATGTTCAGAGCCTTTAAATATTCCTTACGCTAACGAGTCCAAAAATTCTGACGGATTTTCTGTAGATGCTGTCATCTAGATAATCTATTGACGGGTGTATTTCTGAAATTATACTCGGGAATGTCTGTTAATGGTTGACCAATTAAGAAATGACCTGGGGTGAGTGGGGATAAGTCATTAGGATCGGTTGATATAGGGGTAAGAGGACGTGAATTCAGTATTCCTTCAATTTGGACAATCAATGTATTGAATTCTTCATATGTGAATAATGTTTCGCCCAGTTCGTTTATTAATCTTGTGGTCTATGTTAATGGGGCTGACTAAATAGGTGAGGGAATCAATGTGAATTGAGAAGAGTTCTAATGTCTTCAATGTTGAATCCTAATCAGATAGGGTTAATTTGATGGATCCTTCTGGTAATCCCTTTAAAAGGAACTTATCGTTGGATGCTCATTAACGGATGTGTAATCCACCGTCTTTTAACAGTTGAATGAGTTCGTCTCGGATCGCTTCATGTTTTGTAGGTGTACCCATAATGAGATTGTCTACATAGAAATCTCGTTGTATAATCTTTGATGCCATCGGGAAACAATGAGCTCCGTCCCTTGCTAGTTGATTTAAACACCGTGTTGCTAAATATGGGACCGCTGAGAGACCAAATGTAATGATGCTTAGTTCATATGTTCTCAATTGACCCTTGCCATCTCGATAATTTTCTGAAATTTTCGATCTTCTGGGCAGAATCAAAATTGACGGTACATCTTTTCGATGTCACCTGTCAGCACGTAAGGATGTAGACGAAATCTCAAAATCAATGATTGAATATCTTCTTGAATCGTTGGTCCTACCATAAGTGTATCATTTAGTTATAGTCCAGTGTTGGATTTCATGGAACCATCGAAAACAACGCGGACTTTTGTCGTTTTACGCACTGTGAAAACTAAACTTGGTCTTCGCAATTTAATAGCGCAAGCGACACGTGAATCGTAAATTTGTAGTGATTATGATGATAATTTAAATTAATATCGCAATACTACAAATAGAAATAAGAACAACTTTGTAACTTTAATAACATTTTATAAATTATAATAAATGATATTTTTATAACACAAATAAATAACTGTTTCTGTGAATGTTGATTATGGAATGAATAATTAATTATAAAATGGGGCCTATATATACATCTTTGTCAATAAATAAACATGGTAATAACATCTCCATAGTAATAATAAAAATAAATAAAATATCAATTTACAAATATTCTAATGTTAGATGTCGATTTACAGTTGGCGATGTCGATTTACAGTTGGCGATGTCGATTTACAGGGAAACGTCTTTTTCTCCGACATCTGCTAGCTGCTGCAAGATGAATCTGACAGTGAGATTTCACGTTGAGATTGAAGGGAAGTAAATAACTATGGTATTTACATATTTACATTGATTTACATTTAGTGCGAGGATGGAGGAAGGAAATGGAAGGATAGGATTTTGGTGATGGGTAAGGTGAGGAAAGGTTTGCGTTTCGTTTGGGAATCGCTGCTTAGACTCATCAGTGAGGCCTCTTACCTCAGACGCTTGTTATTGTAACTACTCTCTAGGCCGGCACAAGATAAATGATTGCCAAGGCTTTCTAGTCCTTTCTAAGCTCAAGAGTACTCGTGTCGGAATTATCTGTGCACTCCTATAAGTCTAGTCCTTTTAGCGACATTTTCATTACAAAATTCCATGAAAAATAATTTGATACACCGTCTAATTTTGGCTCTATATTTGGTATACTACCAAGTATGACCGTTGGCGTATCTTGAATCGCGGTGTGTACGGTCGCCAAGTTTGAATATTCACATGCGAAATATCGACGAGAAAGAAAAATTTGGGTTTTCGCAAATAAATGAATATTATAATTAATTGTGAAACCTGTTGATATTGAGAATTTTAACTATTAGTTGTTCTCAATATAATTTTTTCGAATTATTATATTATTATATTATTAGAAAAAAGAAAATCGTGTAGGAACTTAAAATTGAAATTTGTTCCGCCACGTGGTCTGGTTTTCAACTGTCGTTTCCTTTTATAATATTGCGGAAAGATTCGTTTCTTCTCTTTTACTTTTATCCTTATTGTCCCGGGCCCATAACCTGTTGTTTGCAGTGGTTTAAGGTAGAGAAGAAAATGTTTTAAACTCAGACACAATTTGAAGTATATTCGCATTAGTCGGTTTACGTACATATATACACAGCTTGCTTGCTTGCTAAGGAATAAAAAGAACGAGGAGCGTCCAGCAATGAATGAATGAATCTTTATTTCAGGCCTAGAAATAGACCTCAGTGCCTTACATTATTCTTTACATTTTGTTTTCCGTTTTAATCCCTTACATCTAGTATTGCATGCTTTAACGTAGATTAATTAGACTAATAGAGAATGATATTTACACACTGCCTCTACAATATTTCTCTTTGGTACTATACTTTGGTTTGGTACTTCACTTTATCTGTGTCTCTATATTTAGTTTTCTATTACTTTTTCTCTCTTTTTCCTTCTCAATTTTTCTGAGCCAGGCCACGGCTTCCGCATCACTTTCTTCTGCTAGGATCCTTTCTATGTTGAGACTGGTTTCTCTCAATTCCCTGCATTGTCTCGAATGTTCCTTCCTCCTCTTCACACAGCGGACATTCCCTGTCTGCTTCATTAGCCCAAAATTTGTTAGCATTTTCGGTAGAACCGCATCTTGCTCTAGCCAGTATTCTCTGCTCTCCGTTCCTTTTCCTCTCTCTTAAATATTTTGGCAAAGTTCCGGGTGTATTTATATCTTCTATTGTATTTGGTTTTCCTAATTCTGATCCAGTGTATTTGTTTCTCCACTTCTATCTCTCTGTTTCGTAGAACTTCGCCTGCCTTTTTTCCTTCTCTCCATAATAAATCTACGCCTTCCTGGCTGAAGCCGCATTTTTTAAAATGGTCCAATCTGTCTTTAAGATTTTTCTTAATTCCCTTCCCTGCTTTTCTTTCGTTCAAACACTCTTTGACAATGCTTTCCTCTATCCCTCTCAATTTTTCCTTCATACTCCATCGCTCTCTTTGCCTGCATTACTTTCATTTTTGTTCTGTTCGCTTCCTCCAATACTATATAATCAGGTGTTCCTCTGTCTAGTTCTAGCGTCCATTTTATGTACTTTTTGTGTATCCTTTCGAGTTCTCCGATCTCTCTCCATCCCCAGACTTCTACACCATACACCATCACTCCTGTGACTAGGCTGTCAAAAATTTTCATCCTCCTTATGAAGTCGTCCTTGAAAATTCTCTCCCCTATTCCCCAGGTGAGTCTCACATTCGCCTTCTTTGCGAAATATCTTATATGGCCGCTGCTTTTACCGTTGCTTTTCAGCACATAGCCTAGGTAGCCTAGGTACATAAACTCTCATTTCCTCAATCGGCTTTCCTTTCCAGCTCCACTCCGTTTTCCTTCTCTTCCTCCCTCCTTTCATAAACACCATTATCTTCGACTTTTCCTCGTTCAATTGCAGCTTCTTCTTGTCCAGATACTTTTCTAATCTTCTCATTATCTCCTTCATTTCTTTTTCCTCGTATGCTAGTAAGTACGATGTCGCCTGCATAAGCTAGTGTCCAGAACTTCTTCCTGCCCACCACCACACCACCCGCTTGCCCCTTTCTCATCTCCTCCTCCATGTTCGCAATTAGGATTGTGAATAAGGTGGGATTCAGTGGGCACCCTTGCCTTACTCCCTCTTGTGTCTAAAATTCTTCAGATGTTTCATCTTTTATTCTCACCTTACTTTTGGTTTCCGTGTAAATTTCCTGTGTCCTATCGACTAGTCCCTCCGATATGCCTGCCTTCTTCATAGCCTGTCAAATGCTGCCTTTAAGTCTATGAAGAACGCGAATAATTTTCCTCCTTTCCTTTCTATTGTCTTTTTTACTACGTGCTGAAGTATATAGATATTGTCCATTGTTCTCTTCGACTTCAGTTTCGATTCTATTGTTCAGTACCATTGCGTAAATCTTATACGCCGTGTTGAGTAGCGATATTCCTCTGTAACTTCCCGCCACGTCTCTTTCTCCCTTTTTGAACAGTGGGGAGATTATACTAGTCCTCCAGTCTTCCGGCATTTTTTCCCCTTTCCAGACGTTTTCAATTAGTTCGTATATTTTTTCTTTTGTCTCCCCTTGCATATGTATCCATGCCTCGTTTTGGATGTTATTCTCTCCCGGCGCTTTTCCTTTCTTCAACTTCTTTTTCTGTTTTTCTATCTCCTCCCTTGATATGTTCTGTACGGGTGTTTCTTCTTTGTTTTCTACTACCTTCTTTCATTTGTTTTCTCTCTTTCTGTCTGTACCGTTTAGGAGTTCCATAAAGTGTCTCCGCCACTCCTTCAGTCCGATTACTTCACTTGTTGGTGTCCTTTGTTTCCTATATCTCCATATTTCCTTCTCTGTCTTAGCTTTTCTGATCTCTTCAAGCTCGCTTTTGGCCATCTCCCTTTGCTTTCTCTCACATATTTTTCGGAACTCCCTCCTTTCCCTCAGATATTTCTCTTTCACCTCCTTTCTCTCCTTCCATTTCTTGAGTAACTTTCTGACTTCCCTCTTCTTTCTGCCACATTCTTTATCCCACCAGCTTTTGTTTTTCAACATCTCTCCCGCCTTTCTCTTTACTTTGGTCACGCCCTCCTCTATCGTTCTCTTTATTTCTTTCCATCTACCTTCCATGGAAGTTTCTTCATATACTTTTTTCCTTGTCACTTCCTCGTATCTCTTCATGCTCTCCTCATTCCATTTTACCATCCATCTTGTTTCCTTTGTTGATCTTCTTCCTCCTCTTGGAATCTTGTATTCCAGTTTGCAGTATATCGGCATATGATCCGACTCTACTCTCTCTTCCACAATAAATTCTCTTACTTTATTCAATCCTTTAGCATCTACTATTGCGTAATCTATCACCGACTGACCAGTACTACGTATGAACGTATATTCTCCCTTCTCACCTCCTTCCACGTTTTCATTTAGAATATGCCAGCCATTGTTTTCGATCCCCTCTGTACTGGTCAGTCGGTGATTACCTTCCCTTCTCTGTCGCATACTTTGTCCTATGAGCTTCTTTTCTTATGTTCACTCTCATAGATTCCTCCTTTCTCCCCAGTGCTTGCATTCAGGTCTCTTCCTAACAACATTTTTGTGTTTCTCTCTCCTTCTTGTATTATTTCTATTTGTTTTATCAATTCTGCCAGTTTCTCTTGATTATAAATCGTCCAAACAATCCATGTGTCATTCTCTATTGTTATTTTCGTTCCTATCGCTCCTTTTACATGGTACACTTCTTGACTTCCCCTAATTAGCTCTCTTCTCATCCCTACTAGTATTCCTTCGCTTGCCCTTCCTTTTCTCTTTTCTTTCTGTCCCGGTTGGTACTCCCATCTATATTCTCTAGGTAATCTGCTCCTCCAATTATTCAATTTTTTTTCTTCCATTCATGTTTCCGTTAACCCTACGTAGTCGAATCTTTCAATGTACTCCCAGAAATCTACTTCTTTCTTCTTCACGCTAGCCACGTTCCAGAATAGGACTCCGACTCCCTCTTTTTCCTCTTCTCTCCGTCAGTACTTGTCCTTCTCAATCACTTTTTCTAGAGTTTCTTTTCTTTCATTCCAAATATACCATTTTTTGTCTATTCCTATTTTCTTACATCCTACTGTAATCTTTTTTCCTTCTCTTCTCTTCTCACCTGCCAGTTTCCTTAATTTCCCTTGTATTTCTCTTTCTTTTCGTGTTAGGTCATCTATGTATATTCCTGTTTTCAAGTTTTTCTTCCTGGTCATTATTTGCTTTTTGCTCATTCGCTCTTTTAATTTCACCACTACCGTTTCCACTCCTTTGTCCTTTCTTACTTTCCATGATTCTTCAACTTCTACATCTAATTTCAAGTTTTCTTTCAGAAATTTCTTTACTTCTTGCGCTCCTGCCTCTTTCCATTTTGCCCCTTTTATCACTATGTTACTTCTTCTACTTTCTTTCTCTCTCCTCTCCTCTCTCCTCCAGCTCGTTTATTCTTCTCTCTTTCCTTTCCTTTCTCTCCTCCATCTCCTTCATTCTTCTCTCCCTCTTCTCCTTTCTCTCTTCCATTTCCTTCATTCTTCTCTCCAGCTGCATTTTTTCCATTTTCCATTCTTCCCTCTCTTTCCTATCCTCCTTTCTTCCTTTATCCCATTCTTTTCTCCATATTTTCCTTTCTTCGCTCATTTCATTTTTCAACTTCTCTATTTCTCTTAAGAATTTTTGAAACATTTTTTTCACTCCTTCCAAATCATTCGTTATTTCCTTCTTTACCGATTCCCTTTCGTCTCCGTTCTCACATGATGTCTCTCCTTTCTGTCTATCCTTAGACTGTACAAATTTCTTCATTGTCCCCTTATTCCTACTAGATGTTGCTCTTGTCGCCATATCTTTCTACCCCTTTTTTTTTAACCTCTATTTTCTCTTTTTGAATATCCTCGTCTTCTTTATATTTGGCTCCACATTCTTTTTCGACTTCTCGTTCCCAACTCTTCTCCGCTCTTTCTCGTTTGAATCACCTTACCTAGATTAGCACTACCTGCCTTACCTGTGACTGTATAATCTCTCTTTTCTCCGGACTCTTGGAAAACACGACTACACTCTTCCCCCTACTCAACTGAAGTCTCACGTGTCCAGCAAACAAAGCTACTAATAAACCACGTGATAATTACTAATTAACTAATTACTCTAAGAGATGTCGCGATTAGACCAATTACATGTTTCTACATTAACCGATTAGTTTTTTTTTTGTGTACAAAGAACCGTGTTATGTTCCTGGTTTGCTCGTATACCTACAACGTATTTTGGGTAAATGAGTTACACACACACATACACATACACATACACTTATATCTATGCTAGGAAGGTTTGAAAATATGATTGTTTCTAGTAATGTAAGATGTAATGATTTGCAGCTTTAGAGTTTTCACACTGTTAATGTCAAGGCCTCACGGAAGCCAGGACATTGATATTTCTGCTCCGAAGATTGCTAGTCTATAGTAAATTAATGGGTGTATCTCGATCAGAATCGGATGTACGCATCAGTTGGATCTAAAGATTACACCCTGATACGCATTTCACCTGAATATTAGCGTCCGGTTGTTTCATCGTCGCCTGGCGAGCCAGGACGTTAACATTCTAATACATTTTCTGTATTTTTGGTGAATTACAAAGTCTTTTTAACAAAACAAAAGGGAGAAATATAAAACAAATTATTACATTACTAATAGTAAAATTTATTTAAAAAAGAAAAAACAATTAGAAATGTAATTTTTAAAGTATAATGCGAAACAGAGTTTACATTATAATCTGTATATATATTTCGTTTCTTTTCTTCTTCTTTTTCCTTTTGCGTCTCTTTTCGAAGAGTAAATAACGCAAATTCTATGGATTGATGCAAAAGTTCCGTTTTTTGAGAAAAATTTGAACAAAAATTTTGTTTACTAAAAGTTACGTTTAATTAATATAGTATGTGCCGTTCTGTTCAATGACTCGATGTTTCTTCATCTCTCCGATAGCTGCATAATTCCGCACTCATAGAAGTTCTGAGGCTTCTTGCTAAAGAACTGATCTAAGTGATTTTTCCAGTCTTTCAAGGAAATAAAGTTTTTACTATCTAAGCTGTTTTGAACCGACCTAATTAAATAAATAGTAGGAAGGCGCAAGGTTTGAATACGGTGGATAGACCAAAATATCCCAGCCAAGTTGTAAAGGTTTGGGGTCAAAAACACATATGATCTAGTATTGTCATGCTGGAAAACAGTGCCCTTTGACAAATTCAGGCTTCTGATTGATTGCTCACTTTAATTCACTTAGTCATGAATAGTATTTTTTCGAATTAATATGATTTTTAGGTAACAATTCATAATAAACGACATAATATACACAATAAACGATAATGTTTTTATATTTTTATATTTTTTTCCTCTTCCCTTTGCTTACGAGCTTGATTTTAAGTTACTTTTCACGTCATTATAAGTCTTATCTTCTGTATCCCATTGCACGATTTCGTGAAAATCTTTTGGTAAAGTTATAGGAAAATGTAACAGCTACTGACGAGTTTTCCAATATGTCGCGTGTATCGTTGTTCATTCCACAACAAATATCAACTATATTTTTCACAAGATTAAAACGCATATTGCTAAACAAGAAATCAGTTTTTCTTAATTTACAATAATTATAAAGTATATTTTTATATTCAAGTCACACTTTTTGCGGACATATGTTTATATACACTTCGGAAATGTCTATGTTTTTGTACATTTTTTGTACATCTTTATGTGAAAATTGTAATACATTAATATTTTGTATGTAAACTTTTGTTTTTAATGACTGCGACACATCTTCGTGGCATAGATTAATAAGCTAGCTAGTATCGAATTCCATGCTTTTTGTACACAAGTGTAGTTGTTCAATATTTTTCAGCTTTTGTTCTTTTATATGTCTATCTACATCAATTCACAACATTTCTATAGGATTTAAGTCCGGGGACTGTCCTGGCTACTTCATTACGCGGATATTATTGTCATTCAAAAATGTCTTGACAACTTTTGTGAAGTGCTTTGGATCATTATCTTGTTGTTAGATCTATTTTTCTGGCATATATTCTTCAGCAAATGGAATTAATATATCTTGCACAATATTTAAGTACACGTATCTTTCCAGTATTTCTTTTAATTTCTATTAATTGGATCTACTGTTATAGAGCCTTATACGAGGACTGATCCATCTCCACCTTTTACTGTCGGTTTTATACAGTTGTAACAAAATTCTTCGCTTTTGTGACGTTTCATGTACACTTTACCATCTGATCCAAATCGACTGCATTTTGATTCGTCAGTAAAAATGACTATGTCCCATTGCTGAGGTGTCCAGTTTAAATGTTGCTCGCGAAAGCAATCCCGGCGATTTTTTTTCAAAATGAGCGGTTTCTTTCTGGCTACGTTTCTATGTAGTAATTGAAACTCATTCAATCTTCGTTGCATAATTCTAACAGTAACTTGTCTTTCGAGATCTGTCGATATTTTCTTGTGGATGTCAACAACAGTTCTGAATCTATCAGCTTCCAATGACGATGAATCCTACGATCACACCTTTCATCAGTTTTTCGAACTTTCGCTTTACGGAGAATGTTATTTGGAGTTCATGATGTTTAATCTGTTACATAGCTTGATGGCAAGCCATGGCGGATATTTTTAATTTCGCAGCAATCTGTCAATATGATAATCCGTCTTTTCAAAGCTGCTGCACAAGTTGCCGCTGCTCTGACGTGATGTTTTTTTCCCTTACTCATCACAGCACTTTAGCAATAACTAACAATATTGCATGGCAGATATTGGCGAGAATTGTTTACATTTCGAATGGATGACCGCATTAAACAACTTCTCACAATTAGAAACAATTAAACAAACTCCTCTCCTTCCCATATTATAAACATTATTAGATAACATCCTGTACCAAAAAGTTAGGTGCAAAGCAAGTAGAGTGAAAGTACCGCTATGAGTCAAAAGTGACCCGATATTGGCTTGTCGCATCGCTCATTTCGGTCGGTTATTCGAGGGTTAATTAAATCTCTAACCGATATTTGATTTATTTTCCAAATTTGAATTATTTTCTAGCAGTTTGTCAAGCAAATTTAATTTATCAAATATATCGAATAAATAAAATATAATCTTTGCTATTTTCTTCAGTCGCACTCTTTCCAAATTTTTTAAGGTAACCCAAAAGTACAAATCTTCGCAGATAGTTTCTCTTTGACAGCCAGAGAGATTGTCGTATGCAAGACGTTCATGTTCTTTATCATTTTCTTCATGAAGTTGACGAAAGAGTAAACTTTGCGAAGGATTTGATTTAATATAATTCACAGCTTTTATAACTGTAGAAAGTGCTTCATGCAGTCGGCCTTCTAAATCTTTTGCCACTAAATACTGCCGGTGAATAACGCAATGGAAAACAAAACGATTCTTTAAATACAGCAGGAGTTCCTTGTGTATTTCTGTCATCAGAGCTGCCTCGTCCGTAGCACAAGATATAATATTTCCTAATGGGATGATCTTGTCATCAAAATATTTCTGTATCAAAATATGTCATATCAAAAATTGATTTGTCGGTCGTATCTCTTATTAATTTTCTAGTAAAAAGTATTTCTTCTACTTGGTCATCCCTTACAAATCTCACGTATGTAAGAAGAATTGCTTCGTTATTTATCAAAATATGAGTACTCACTCAAGTATCTCTCAAACAAAAACGCATTCAATCTCTCATGTCAACAAATAGTACACAAATACACTCAGATCGAAACAAGCATACTTTTTAGTAAATCGAACATCCTTTATATATATTCATACGTTACACATTGCGGCAGTTATCCATCTTCTCCAGATACTCTGTTTTATATTGTACTCTTATATATAAAATTATATTATATACAAGGTGAATATATCAATATATCAATATACCTTATATCCTGTTGCTTTGTCATGGAATGATTGGGAAAAGAAATTGTAGACGAACCTACCCCACTTTAGTTAACTATTTTACCTTGAACAAGATCTTGCACAAATTTCTATTTTTTTATTTACTTCTCTACTATTTTCTGAGTAGTTTTGTACCACAAAAGTATATATCATCCTTATGTATTAAACAAGCACTAACGAGAAAATTCCTAATAATTTTTCTCTGTTATATCGTAAAAATAGTATAAATATCTTTTTGGAAACTAATGTATAAAAAGTGAATGTCAGTAAATTTTTCTGTTGTCAGGACGAATATTTTGAAATTTGTAATAAAACTGTTAGGAAAAAAATATAAGCGAAAAGTGTGGTCCACAACCGCTTCTACAATTGGAATGTTTTTATCATAGCTTAGTGTACTTTATTGTATAATAATACTGTTTTGTGGAATATGTGAAATGAGCTGATAAACTTAGGTGAGGAGTACCAAAGAGCCATCACAATTATATCCCCAGTGTCCTCCAATTGCGGGAGATTGGGCCTTAAACACTCTCGTCAAGTTGGAAGGAAATTTTTGACGTGGTTTCTACAGAGTTTCCCCCGTTTTGAAATAAGAATGTAATTTTCGTTAGAGCCCGCGCTTTGGAATACATCGGCCGGGATACTCTCCGAATGCACTCCAAAATGCTTCGCGAGCAAATCTGACGTAGCATTTCAAAATTGCAACTCTGACATTCTGTGCCAAAGCATTAGCAAGTGTTTCGACATCTTCACCTCCTTCCTGCGGATAATAACCGCATATATAATATAAAATACAATATAATATATAATATAATAACCGCATATATAATATATAATATAAAAAGATCGAAATTGTAACAAACGGATAGAGAATTCGCACTGCAGTGCAGTGAGTGCAGTACGTCTCGTGCCGAGCCTTCCAGTGTTGGTCTGACCCTGGAAGCTTCTATCAAGCGTTTCTAATTTTTGTATTCTACAATTGTAAACAATTTAATTACAAAGAACTTCATTAACGGTGTCACTTCGCAAATACGAGCCGAATTACGCGCGATCAAAGCTAAAATTCGCTATTGTAAATCGAGCAATGAAGTACGCCGCATTGAGCTTGGCAAAAACAAGCCACGCGAAACGATCACTGAAGAACACTTGAATCACCGCTATCTAATCGAGAATGCGTGTCTGCCACTTTCTCCTCCACGCACAATGTAGATATCGCGTTACGAAACTTCACGTAATTAACGGCTGCAACTCGAGCCACGTTAAGACAGCTTTTCGTGTCGTGCGCCATCATCACAGAAATATTGCCAATATTGCCGAAATGTAGGCCATCCATGAATATAGGAAATGCGAATTTAATAACGTCATGCGTTCGAAAACGTTCCGCGACGAGAGGAAACGCCTTCGGGAAATGCGTCGTGGCAGAAACCGGAAAAAAGGATACCGAATCAGAAGTCTAAGGAGGGACAAAACTATCCCGCGCGTTAGCCTAACCGCGTCCCAACTTAAAAGTGAATTCACCGGACGATCGACACTAGCGCGAGTCCGAACTTGATTCCGAAACATGATACCACGAAAGTCGATTTCTTCAACCGCGTATAGCAGATGAATCGGTATCCACACCGGAACGACATAGATCGAAATCTGTAATCGATCTGTCGATTTCCAATTCGTTTCCGACTCGGTTTCGATCGATACTGGGGACTCCTCGGATCCTCATCCTGCATTTCGGAAGCTATCTTCTATCCCAGATTCGGAGTTACATACGGGGATGTAACCTTCATCGATAGCAAAGTCTTCATTCCCGTGCGTTACTCTGAAAACCACCGGGTCTTTCACTGCGTTCATCCGTTGACAAGAGATAACTTCCGGCGTGACGATTCACGATTCTTTGATCCGTTGCAAGGACAACTCCTTTACTGTGTGTAAAGAAATCTGACGATGAACGCGTCTTCTTTCCACCTCTCGTCAAGTTGGAAGACGTCGAAGAAAACGTGCTCGTCAGACTCGAAACAATCACCTACCTGAATCGCGAGTTTTTTCAATATCAAAGACTAAGGTAGTCGACAAATGAATCGAGGAAATCCTTCACATAATTTCTGAGATTATCTAAACAAAGAAGAGCTGGCCTACGTTGACGATATCATATCGACTCACTACGACTTCTTCCACCTGCCTGGGGACAAGTTATGGAAAAGAAATGTAACGCATAAAATCCCCACGGTAGATGACACTGGTCCATACAGAGCAATATTGTTACCCGCTTATCTACAAGACCGAGATAGATAAACAGATGAAAGAGTTCCTTCAGAATGGCATAATTCAATCCTCAAAATCTCCATCAATTCGCTCTTGTGGATAGTGTCCAAAAAATCCGACGAACACAGTAACAAGCGTTGGCGTATGGTTGACTATTGTGAGTTAGAAATCTGTAGCGAACGCGTACCCATTCCCTAGTATCCTAGAGATACTAGACCAGTTGGTCAAATATTTCAGCGTTTTCGATCTGGTTAGCCGATTCTTTCGGATAGGGACGGAAAAGCGGATGCAGAAAAGACCGCTTTTTCCACTCCATACGGGTATTACGAATACGAACGAATGTCTTTCGGTTTAAAAAACACATTGACAATGTTCCAGAGACTGATGGATTCAACTGGTTTGCAGCGAACAGAGCTTTTTTTTTATTACGTGAGATCTGTTGTCGGATCAAGTTTGACAAAGTTGCGTAGCGCTTGCGAGACGCTAACCTAAAGCTTAGATCGAAATGCGGATTCGTACATCGCTAAGTGAACACATAGTGAAGTAGATGTAAAACCTTGTCTTGGAGAAATTACCGCTGTTCACGAGTTCCAGTGTCTAAAACGGCAAGATGAATTGGTGCGTCATTCACCTTTCTTCTTGTTATATCTTTTTGTTAAAAACCACATCCAAGAAGAGCGTCGGAATTCAAACATGCATTTAGCCCTCGCAGTTTTAGCTATAACAATCACGATCTCGGTCTTGGTTAGCTATGATTGCAGCCAACTATGGGTTTACCATAAACACAGCGATATCTTTCATGACAGACCTAACTTGGACATATGGAGCCATCAAGGATTACAATTGCAGCTCCTCCAACTGGCGGACTATAGTGCCGGACTGAGATTGACC
Source organism: Frieseomelitta varia (assembly GCF_011392965.1). Classification (NCBI taxonomy): domain Eukaryota; kingdom Metazoa; phylum Arthropoda; class Insecta; order Hymenoptera; family Apidae; genus Frieseomelitta; species Frieseomelitta varia. The sequence goes on along the minus strand of NW_025110028.1, from coordinate 29,923 downwards.
ATTTACCACTGCGATATGCACTCACTCGTCTCGGTCCATAATGGTCGTCAGTAATACGTTCATACTACAACGCTGGAAGTATTTCAACTGCTTTACTCCTCCGGATCAGCTTTCGTTACATCTGCGATCCAGATTAGCGGAGTTCTCCTAAACTCAACAATAACACAGAGCATCACTTTAGTGGGCAAAATCGGGCCCAACGGCAGATGTGACGGCACAACGTACTTCGACCCCTATAGCGCGTGGACAAACGCAATTGTGCGGATAATAACGGATAACAGTTTGTTTAAAATGTAGGGAAAAACAGAAGAATTGAGACAGACGAATAGATGTTAAAAATGAGTGTATTTCCTGACCACGTTCTGCACAATATGGCTGCTCACGATGGTGAACGTCGTCTGATACCACTTGATCGAGCACCACGTCGTCGTGAAGGCCGGGACGTCTGATGAACGTCGTCCTCTGCCGCTTTCCTCGGTGCGACGGCTGGACATGTCCTCGTGCAGCCAACTGCCGATGTCCTCGATGAGAAGGCAGCTCACACAGCTCACGCAGCTTACAGTCGTTGTCCTCGATCAGAAGGCAGCTCACACAGCTCACGCAGTTTATAGTCGATGTCGCTGAGAGGAAATGTGATTGTGTTAGGCACGCTTGCTTTATGATTTCACGAGAGAAGTCCCGTGGGTTGTGCTAGGCACGCTTGCTTCACGAGGGATTCGTTTCGGTTGACTAAGTCCTTCATAAACCAGGAAGTTTAAAATCTGCTCAACTGGAAAGTTCAAGACCAAGGAACCAACGTCAATAACTTGGACATATTTACTTATGTCAGCTCCAAGTTCGTATATCTAGAGAAGTACCTGAAGACTCAGATTGTGCAGTTGTACAGGGTCGTACGCCAAAAATGCAACATCGTGAATCGGGTCATACGAAACGCCCTCACTCTAATACATGTCGCCCTGGAAGACGTTGCGATCAATATCACGGGAGAATTTGGACATCTGGTCATAGCCTCAGGGGAAGTGGTACACATTGTCAAATACATACCAATCATGTGCCACACAAAAGAGTCCACGGAGTGCTATAATAAACTCCCCATGCTCTACAAGAATGAATCCTGCTTTCTAATCCCGAAAAATATTCGAGACCAGGAGAGAATGCAGTTCTATCCTGTCCGCAATGTTTAGAATTCATGGCACTTGGTACCGATTCGCATCAAAGGATCGACAGCGTCCCTCCGCTGCCACTGCAGCTCATTTCTAAACCACAATGGTATTATATCGACCTTCAAAATTTGCAAACGGTGAAATATATTCCGCCGAAGACTTAGAAAAATTGAAAGATCACATTATCCTAGCCGAGCCTCAATTAAGTAAACAGCCTCGCTCAGAGAGCATCAGGAAGACCATGTTCAACCGATGCTATACAACTCCTGGACGAAGAAGGATCTGGGAAAAATTGTTGAAGTTGAAGTCAGTTACTGTTGAACTCGTGGGTTTACATGGCTTGACGCATTTTTAAAACCATAATCAACACCATCTTCAACGGAATTACTTTATATTCCATCTCTCCAGTCTGGAGCTCTCTGATCTATGCATCTTTCTACACGGTGCGAGCCTGAACTTAGCAACGACGGATCCGAGAAAGTCAGTGAAGTACGTTCCCTACGAAACACCGTGAATGACGTATCCACTATGCCATCCCGCAAAGAACACCCAGTGATTCCAAGCGAGAAGAAAATTCTCATAGACTCCAAAAGACCACGATGAAAAATTGTATCCACGGGAAGAAAGGTGTAACGTCGACCCTCCAACATCTGCTTAGGCTTAGTCATCATGGCGCAATTTCAGAAAAGAATTTGTTAGAGTACGCGTTTTGGAGTACATCGGCCCAGATACTCTCCGTGCACTCCGAAAAGCGCACGCGGTATTTCGAAATTGTAACTCTGGCATTCCACGTCAAAAGCACTAGCAAGCGTTTCGACATCCCGATCTGCATTCTTCAAGTATAAAAGATGGAAATTCTTTTTAACAATTAACGTTATTCGTTTGTCGAGAGTTCAGACTTGACGCCAGTTCAGTGTCGTTTTCGGCGCCGCCCGAACTGGCTTCAGAGTTGAGTTTAGGGTTATCAGGTTCAAAGACCAGTAGAGGCCAGTTCGACCCAGTTTGAACTCAGTATCAAGCGTTTCTATCTTCGAATCCATAAGCGTTTCTATCCCCAAATCCGTAAGCATTTCTATTTCTAAATCCGTAAGCTTACTATTTCTTAATCTTCGATTTTTCGTATTCATAATCTCATTGCAAGTTATCTATTATTAAATATACAGCTACGTTTACTCGCGTGTTCTTATCATTCACCGATAATCGAGCCAGCCAGTCAACTATTATTGTATCGTTGTCCTGCGAGCCGAGAGTCTAAGATCTCATAAAGTTTAAGTAAAAGTACTTTAAAATCCGCACGCAAAGTCGATCATTACAAAATTTAGAAAAAAAATGTCATAAAGATTGTACAATTATTGTACAACTATTGCACAAAAAAAAATAACTACACTCAAATAAAAGCTGATCAGCATATGCGTAAATATCATAATGTAAGAAAGAAAAGGATCATTCGTCTAGAAAGATAACTACACATCAGAAACAAACGAGGAGTATTTGATTTTTTAGCATCTCAAGCATCTCAAAGTATTCGGAACATTAGATTCTAAAGATCTCGATGTAATTAATCAAAAGATCGATAAACTATTCACAGCTATATCATATACTTATACTTATATCATATCATATACATATATTCATAATGACATCATATACTAAGACCACAATCAAGCCGCAATTATTAAACTGTTATTAAACTCTTCAAACTTAATTATGATCGAAAGTAACAAATATTACAATGCCTCGAATCGAGACATTCACCTAACAGCTCAATTAAGCTCAATAGTATTACTTTCGGAAGTACAAACCCATATAGAGTTTACAGTAACGCATTGCTCTTAGGAAGAATAGGAAGAATAGATGACCTTCATTAATAACAGACAATGTTTCCCACTGGGACTATTAATTTGGTATTAGGTTTTTATTTCATAAAACAAAGGTATTCGGTTTTTAATAAGTTTTTATTATTACAATCACTTTACTTTTAGATCTATACGTTACAATGGCTTTTATTGTTCTATATAGTTTCTTTATAATGCGGTCCATACATATACAGTTAAGGACAAAAGTAAGTGGACAGATAATGAAGAAGAATATCAATGAAATTTATTCAATATAGCATTGTAATTACATGTTTAAACTTTATTTAACATTTATCCTTATAATATATAGATTATTTGAATAACAATTAAAAGTAATATTTATAGTCGGTGCAAATCCAAATTAGGTTTAAATAAAAAATCAACCAATTACAGAAAGACAAAAGTAAGTGGACACTACCGATACCTGCTAATTAGTAATTAATATTGCCGCCTTTTGGTGCAATTTTCTATATAATCTTTGTCAATATTGTCAAAAGTTGATTTTAAATGATTAAAAAAGTCCATTTTATTCTTTCGCTTGTCCAAAGGAAGTTTGGAATCCAATACATACTACAAATTCTCAATCGATTTCAAGTCAGGACTTTGTGCTAGCCGTTCAAGTAACTTAATATCTGAATCACTAAAGAATTTCATACTCGTTTTGACAACATGTTTTGGATCATTGTCCTGTTGAAATATAAATTCTTCCACCAAATTCATTTTTACTGTTGCCTCCAAATTTTCGTTGATTGTGCTAATGTACTTATCAGTATTCATAATACCATCAACTGATACTAAGGTTCCAGTCCCATTCCATGAAAAATAACCCCACACCATTAATAAACCATCTCCAAATTTAATCGTTGGTCGTGATAAATGATTTTTTGTATGTTTCATTTTTCTTCCTCATCTATTTGCTTTTTCTTCTTGCTGTCGAAGATTTTCCTGCGCAGCATTACTAGAATATATGGCCTAATCGTTTCAGTTGAAATATCACAATATGTTTTCAAGTTCTTTAACTTTGTAAGACCTGTGTTAATTCTGGGTCTTTTGATTGCTGTTCAGCAAATTCTGATGTGCTAACTACAACTGGCCTACTGATAACATCCAGTGATAAAGCGTCTGCCACTTTATTATCAGATCCCGGAATTTTAGACGAAATTGTCCTGTATAGTCCAGTTGTCGTAGTTGTCTTTTCTGTAAGACTTCTTCTGATTTTTGTAAAAATGCATATGTAAGTGGTTTATGATCCGTATCGTAAAATCTCGTCCTTTAAAAAAAATTTTTTTTTTTATTATTATTATAAGAAATACTATAGACTCGTTTGAGTCTATGAGTAATTCAGATACATTAAGTTAGAGAAAGAAAAGAAAAATAACATGTGTAAAGGAAGCACCTTTGTGCTCCTTTTTACAATAGTTACACAATAGTGTGCTTTTAGTTTATTATTAAATCATGTGTTTTGTTCTTTTTAATCTTCGTGTATTGTTTTCAGTGTTGAGTAGTTTGTTTGCCAGTTGGAGTGTTGTTGTAGTCTGTTATTATGTGTTTTGGCGTACTGTTTAATGTAGTCACGAACATATTTGATATGTAAGCTTTGTGGAGTGTTTCATTGCTGGTGTACTATGGTGCGGCTGCTATGTTTCTAAGTGCTTTGTTTTGAGGTCTCTGTATTATGTCAACATTAGATTTCTTGGCACACTCCCATAGTTGTATACCATAGGTCCAGATGGATATTATAGATACTTTGTATAGTAGCATTTTATTGTTTAGCGTTAATAGTGATTTGTAGCCAAGTAGCTTGTAGTAATTATGATGATAATTTAAATTAATATCACAATAAGAACAAATAGAAATAAGAACAACGTTGTAACTTTAATAACTTTTTATAAACTAATAATAAATGATATTTTTATAACACAAATAAATAACTGTTTCTATGAATGTTGATTATGGAAAGAATAACTAATTATAAAATGGGGTCTATATATACATCTCTGTCAATAAGTAAACATGGTAATAACATATCCATAGTAATAAAAATAAAATATCAATTTACAAATATTCTAATGTTAGATGTCGGTTTACAGTTGGCGATGTCGATTTACAAGAAACGTACTTTTCGGCGGAACGATTGTGTGATGTTGATGTTAATTTTGAAGAGGTAACAGTCGCTATAAGTTCTCCTTTTGATGTCCGTGTTGACATCCATGACCTCTAATGGTTCGCCCTCGTGGGTGCCAATGTGGCAGAGGGGTGTTTAACCTAACTTTTTGATTTTGTCTTCTTTTAACCTTATTTATTATTTTTATTATTTTTTTTTAGATTACTAGTTGCTTTTTTTTACTTTCCACTTGTGAATAAGAATTTGAAAAACTCATGGGCCGTGAAACGCTTTTACCACCTGCTTACCTGCACGCTTCTCTCACAATTCACAAATCCTCTATTCATACGTTTCCTTCTTCACGCATTTTTTCACACTACAGGCCATCTGGTATAACGAAACTATAGCTAAAATAATGACTTAAACTTAAACTAACGCTACTAGAATATTTTTTTTTGGAAGATTTTATAGCAAAGAAAAACCAATGGTTGCAATACAGTATGCAATCTTAACATATACATTGATATTATTGATGATTGATACGATTTTAATCGATTATGTTAATTATGTTAAATTTTATCTGATTCTATGGATAGTGATGCTCAGTGTCTTATGCAGCGTTTATATTCGCTGCTCGTTGTAACTTGGTCGTCCCCAGGAAGTAGTTCAGTAATCCATCCGAGAGGTCAAGAGAATGGTGGTACATGATCCTCATTGACGATGACGAGGGATCCTATTCGCAACTCCGTTGGTTCCTTCGGTATGTCACTTGCTACGAACTACTAGTTGGTTGAGATAGTCTTTGTGCCATTGTATCCAAAAATGCTGCCGCATACGTCGTACGTGTTGTCGCTATGACAGTAACATCTTTATCAGGTATGCTGGTTAATACGTTATCAATTAGGAAATGGCTGGAAGTCAATGCGGTAAGGTCATTCGTATCAAATGATATGGGAGTGATAGGACGGGAATTCAAAATGGCTTCAATTTCAATAAGGTTCATGGTTTCGAATGTGAGTAGATGATTCCTGATAATTTTAACGAGATGGCTTCTCAAGTCTCACCGAAATGAGGTGCGCGCGGCAAAATAAAATGCCTGTTTCTGTGTTAGATAACCGCGAATGATAGACCTTGTGTTGATCATTAATTGGTATAACCCTCGTAGTTCACGATTTGCGCCTATAAAAGTTTTTGCATTATCAGAATATATATTTTGCTTTTCCGCGTCGCGCGAAAAATCGTTTCAACATTGCTAAAAAAGTTTCAGTGGTTAGATCATTTACCAATTCAATGTGTACCGCTTTTGTGGCGAGACACACAAAAATGGCCGACTAAACTTTTATTATTTTTGTATTGCGCAGCTTCTTTTCCTTTATGAGGACTGAGCCACAATAATTTATCCCGGTGTCTAGAAATGGACGTTCAAACATTACGCACTCAATGAAAAGGTTTCCCATTTGGTACGTGCGAGGTATTGGCTTGGTTCTGCAGCAGTTTGTAGTATAAATTATACACTACACGAATAAAAATTTTGCCAAAATTGTTAAATTTAAAACACATTCCGGAGAAATATACGTATAAATATATTCAAAATGCTATGTTACACTGTTTACAATTATGGGATATACGCGAGACGCCAGCCTTTATCACTACGGATAATGGACGAAATATTTAAAGCCATGTACAAGTATAATAAATGGAGCAGAGCTCTTTTTGCCCATTGTCTATAATTGGCAGTTAAGCCAAAGTTTGAAGAAATTTGAATTATACAATCATCTCTGGAGAAAATTCAAGGAAATAGTTACGTTCTTTTCACGTTCCACAACCACAAAACATAAACTTATAATTGCACAAGAACCACTCCAACTACAGGATATCGATACAAGATGGAATAAGACATACGACATGTTTAAACGGTTTATTTTTTTGCAAACACTAAATAAAGTACTGTTTGAAGATAATATGCCGAATAGATCCAGTTGAGTGGAATTTCATTATAGCAATAACAGATGTCTTTAAACCTATTAAAGATGTTACAGAAAAAATGAGTGGTGAAACATATCCAACTGTCTCCCAATATTATCCAATGTATTTCGCATTAATAAATATACTTCAATCATAGCCAACTACACTGATAAGAGATATGAACAACAATATTCGCGGAGCATTAAATATTATGAATAATTGACTTCGATAACGCAATGTAATCCCTATCCTATTCCCCTTGAACTTTTTCCAATTCGATCCGAAATCGTCGGGCTACCCAAAATTGTCGGACTACTCAAATATTTATATATTACAGGTACCTTCCCGACTCGAACCCGGAATTTATGTATTCGGGTACCCGCACACCCATAGTTTATACATGTTCGAATGTATTTTTTCTTCCATTGAATGCCATCGATTGGCCAGTATTTTTGCCAAATAGCGTTTAAGGTTACTTGTGCGCCTACATGAAACTGATTGATGTGGTATTGCTGAATGATGAGTTTAGTGATATGGTGATTTTCCGGTAGTATCACTATATTATGCTCACATGTGCGAAGCGATGACGCCTCCTTCTAGGCTATTTATCCTAGGCTATACGAAATTTTTTGTTATTAAATGTTGTAGATTTACCACTGGGATGAGCGAAGTTGTGCATGTTGTCGAAGATTTTCTTGCGCAGCACTACTGGAATATATGTATAGTCTATTTTTGTTGAAATATCACAATATATTGTATTATTAGAATTATCTACTTTCAACTTCTCTAGCTGTAGGACTGTACTTTGTAAAACCTGCGTTAGTCTTTTGATTGCTGTTCGGCAAGTTCTGATATGCTAACCACGACTTTGATAACGTCCAGCCGTGATAGAGCATCTGCCACTTCATTATCGGGTCCAGGAATGTGAGTAATCTTTGTTGTAAATTGTCCTATGTAGTCCAACTGTCGTAGCTGTCTCGGTGAAGCCTTGCCTGATTTTTGTAGAAATGCATATATCAGTAGTTTGTGATCTATCTGTATCTCGTCCCTCTAATAAATGTTTGAAATAGTATAAATATATTATATTAATTTGCTTTATAAACTGCAGTAAGTTCACGATCATACGTACTATATTTAATTTCCTGTAGTGAGAATTTTTTGAAAACAAAGCTATTGGTTCCTACAACCGTTTATCTTCTGTTTAAATGTAGTCCCACAAGCTAAATTAGAAGTATCTGTAATTAAGAATAATGGACTATTAATTTTGGGATGTGCCAATAGTGATGCGTCCGCCAACAAGTTTTTACATTTTTTAAATGCTTTTTCAGCTCCCTTTGTCCAAATAATGCCTTTTTTCTTCGCGCCTTGAAAAAACGCATTTGGAGCAGCATTTTTGATAAATCTTCGATAAAAGTTGATCATCCAGAGGAAGCGTCTTAATTCGGTGACGGTCTTCGGTTTTGGATAATTAATGATGGCTGTGAATTTTTCGGGTATAGGCTTGGCTTCCTACTGGTTTATCTGGTATCCCAAGCACAGTTGATGCTCCAAAAATGCAATTTGCTGTATTTATAGAAATACTGTTGTAATCTAATTCTAGTACTTGTTGCAGATGATTATAGTGTTCAGATTCGTTGGTGGAAGCAATAAGCAGATCATCGATATAATAAAACGCAAAGTCGAGTTCCCTGATCACGATATCTATAAAACACTGGAAGGTCTGTGCCGCATTTTTCAAACCAAAAGGCATCACATTATATTCGAAAAGACCGGATGGCGTAATTACTGCTGTTTTTTTCACGATTTTCTGGCCTTTTTATACCATTGGCCTCTCTCTCTCCGCCCCCGTCTCCCTCTCCCACGAAGAAAGCCCATCTCATCCATGAAAGAATTTAGTCCGCACAATCTGCTCTTATACTTTATATTTCGGTTAGTGATGGTTGTTGTACGTTTATTCGGTACTCCAATGACTTAATTTTTGTGTCGGCCACGTGTCTGTGTCGTCTGTTAATTATTGCGATCCGTTATACCAAAGGCGATTGTTAATTAGATCTGCGTAATCCGGGCTTCTAAAAAGGCTATCTCCTGGATTCTGATGCGATAGCACATGTCGCCATTGTGAAAATTGCGTATCCTGCTGAATCTGCTACTCTATTTGCTACAAATGTCTTGAGCGTATGCGGTGGCATTTTTATCCAATGTAATACAATCATTGAATCTGTCCACAATATTGCTTGATCGATTGGCATCATTAAGGCCTTTAGTGTATCATTTGACAATTTGTTTAAAAGCATAGCTCAAGCCGAGGTAGTGTTTGCGACTTGAGGGAAGCTACCCGGGATTTTGATCAAATGATGTGTACGTAGGTACAGTCTCAAGTTCGTGGATCTCAAGTATACATAGGCGTATGACTTTTGACTGGAGTCACAGAACCCGTGTACTTGTATGTTTATCGCGTTATCTTTTACTATTAGTCGCGGAAAGGTTAATTCTTGTAATTGTATTAATTGTGACTCAAATTGAAGCCACGCGTGGTGTAAATGAGAAGGAATTGATTTCGTCTCATCCGATTTCCAATTTCTACAACGCTTGCAGATTTCCAATTTCTACAAAGAATTTTGCCTTGACAATTATCGGTCTGAGTACTCCTCATGAGTCAAAAAATTGCGCAATGTGTGATGACATTATGCGCTTGATTACTCTTTGCGGGTATTGATTTTTTTCGAATGTCGTAATTCAGAATAGACCAAGCGTAACGATGCCACGATAGACCAAGCGTCTTTTTGTTTGGTCTTTTTTGTTCGATACCGAGTTAGGTACTAAACCCTGATGGTTGGATGATCATTGTCGTAGCACGAAACCTCCCTTGCTCGCGAGTTGCGTGAGCAAGGGAGGTTTGGGTTCATGCCTGAGTGTTAACACGCTTTTGTAAGTATCCACACCCGTTATCAAATCGTTCATCTAGAAATGTAACTTGAACTTGGCTCCGGCTCTGCTGTAATTTACTTCTTCGTCAGTTGCGAGTTGCAATGTCTTAATCGTGAGGTAAGGTACTGAAAGTATTCCGTATGTCACTGTATTCAACTGGTATGTATTAGTTTCGTCAGATCCCGTCGCAGAGTATTTTTTGGTAATGTCTGAAGTGTCTACTTTTATTTGTTGGTACATTTTTATGATGTCAGCTGTAAGCACGAATTTAACGGTCATTAACACGTCGTTCAGTGAAAGTCCGGTAGACGTCCTTGCCGATGCGTAGAAAACTACGCGTAACTTTGTCGTCAGGCTGTTTTCCTTTTCGCACAGTAGTAGCAACAACCTTCGGTTGTTGCGTTTTGCCTGACACTTGTCATGTGACCTAAAATTTCGTACTCTTGCATGCACGCCCAGTACTGATCGTGTTGAATTGGATTGCGTGCTAATAAACGTTCTATTGATATGAAACGTCTTAATGCTGATGCGTATGAGTCACCTAAGTCGTGAATCTTAGAATTGAATGATAGTTGAACTACAGTAGCTCACGAAAGTGTTCGAATTCGTACCAGTGGAAACTAAAACAAGAAAACTATGTATGTTAGACTTAAGTTTTGGAGATAATACTATAAATAATATCAGATGCAAGTATCAGGATAGTACATGTAAAATTTTAAGTTAATCAAATTATATATGTAGAAGTTACGAAGTATTTGCTATACAGATGTATTGTAAGGGAGTCATAAAAGTGTTCGAATGATGAAAAGTACTTATACCTTGCTCTATATTAATATTTAGTTGGGCCTTAATCACTTCAGCCAGATGTCGCTTCATGCTGTGCACCAAATTTTCAGTCACTTTAAAGCTCAATGGAGTATATCCATATTTCTAAAATTTTTTGTTTGAATTGTTCTTTTGAATTAATTTCAAAATTTTTTAACCTTCTGCCAATTACTTCTTACAAATGTTCTGATGGTGTATACAGCATATGGGGTGTATTGTAAAGCAACCACTCTTGTACAATTCTAGCCTTATGCTTGGGATTGTTATCTTGTTGGAAGTAAAAATTTTCTAGATTTGGAGGCACTTTCTTTCAAATTACTTTTGTAAATACTTATGTTTGTCTGAAGTACCAAAACAAGATTTCCGATACTATTTGCTGCCATACACCCCCAAACCACCACCATGTTTTACTGTTGGTCGTAAATTATGAATATCCATTTCCTTATTTGGTTTCCACAGTATTCCACACATAACGTTGACCATCTGACCCAAATACATTAAATTTACTTTGATCAGAGAAAATGACTGTGTTCCAAAAATCATTATTTTTACTTTCATATTCTTGTGAAAATTTTAATCGTTTAGCTCGTAACCAATTTTAATTGGTCTTGCTAATGAATGACTTTTTCCTTGCTACTCTATCATGAAAGTTATTTTTTCGAAGTATTCTGCGATATAATTCGGGATGTACATTTTTTGTATTTTCGGCATGGATCATGGACTGCGACGAATAATCTGTTATACCATGATTCGAATTTGCGGTTGCCTCGGTGGCAGCTTTATTATATTATATTATTATTTTATAATATTTATTATTATAATATTATTGTTATAATAAATATATAGGTAATTGTATAGAAAAGGAGGGGGGGGGGGGGAAGGTCTCACCGATTTCGATGATTTTTGAATATGTTATAGAAATCAACATTTTGAACAACTTTTTCCTAAGTATGTAACCGCCGCTCGGTCTCAGTTTCCGAGAATTTTGCAAAAAAATATTACTACTACTGCGATGAATATTGCCTATAGCTACGTGTCTGTGGCAGCGTGTGCGTTGAGTCGCCGATTGTTTATAGTTTCTATAAATACATCGAAGCGGTCGGCAATGGACGGGTGTACTTAAAAACTCGATTTGTGTAGCGGATTGCCTTGTGGCGGCCGTAATAAAAAAACCTAACCCGAACCTTACTTAAACCCTTTTACCTAGTAACTAATTTAACGGATTAAATTCCGGTTAGGTTTTTTTATTCCGGCCGCCACGAGGCAACCGGCCACGCATTCATCTTTTGTTTCAATTTTCTTTATTGACATTATCTGAAGTTGGAAAGATTTCAGTCATTATTTCGAAAAATTTAATTATTCGATCATTTCACTGCGGCGCACTTTCGGAGCGAACTATCAGTACAGATGGCGTGATATTCTACTATTAGGCGCTGCAATTGGTTGTCCACTGACTGCTGACCAAAACAGTATCTGGAAATTTGATGTTGTTCTATTCTTAGAAGTTGAAAAAATACATAATTGCAAATCAATTAAAAATATCCAGTATTAGATCTATTTTAAGTGGTTTTCTAAGCTATTTTTAATTTACTTAATTTGCATATTCCTTCAATAATAATTCGTGAAAAAAATGCAAAATTGATAATAAGGAACAAATTTATTTTGACAATTTTAACACAATGATAATAACAAATAAAGATAGTAGAAACAATTTAATAATTAATTTGTGTATGATATATTCTGAAGTATGGATCAACGCATAAATCTACTTCGCATTCTTTGCAGTGATATCTACTTTCCCGTCGGATTTTATGTTTAGTACATACACTTTTGCGCTTGATTTTTTCTTTTCGCAGCCGGATTAAAATATTTAATTGGAAAATGCCTTTCAATAAAACGTAATGAATTATCACTATTCTTTTTCCCTTGATATATATTTGAAGTTTGTAGATATTTTCCAAACATTTGTTTGATCAATTTTAAATGAAATTCCGCGAAACGTTCTTTACTTGATACATATTTATACAAAACATATGAGTTCAAAATACTTACATCTAATAAATGAAAAAAAATTTTTTGTACCACTTATAACTTTTTCTTATTGATTCAAGGGTACTAATGACCATATCAGTCTTATCGACAATTCCCATGAAACAATTACATTCTTGAACACATGTCGGTTTTTGGGTCGGCAATTTTGTTCGGTAATTAACCTTCTGTGTGTCTACCATATCAGTGTAATGAAAGCTGGTCAACATCCAAATTTCTCTCTTATCCTGCCATTTCATGCATAGTAGAGATTCTATAGATTGGAATGATATTTCTCTTCTTTGTAACTTATTTTGAATACTCGGGATATATTTACGGTTTTTTTTTACAGTATCACATGCTTTTGTCCTGTTTAAATGTAAAGTAGTAAATAAAATTGGACTTTGTGTACCAATTATTGACGAATAAACTGCGACCTTTCCCGAGATAATCTTTCATTAAAGTCATGGCTATATTACCGGATTTACTCAAATTTTCGTCAGAAACGGAAATTTCAGTTTTCGAACCTGAATACACAATCATGTCTAAAATGTACCCCGTACAGTCGCAAGCAACGAAGGACTTTATGCCAAATCGATTGCATTTAGGTGGAATGAATTGTTTAAACGATAAGCGACCTTTGAACAATAATAAACTTTCGTCTATACAAATATTTTGAAAAGGATAGAAGTTTTGTTTTAAGATGGGTCGAAATCTATCACTTAGTTCACGAATTTTGAACAATCGGCTCGACAGTTAAAATGTAGGCACTGCATCAAGTTCGCACATCTGTCTCGAGGCATAATATTATGAAAAATGTAAATTTTTATAAATTTGTCGTTTGACCAATATTCTGAATACGAAAATTTTTTACGCATGACATTAACATCACGGTACCCAAAAAACAATATATTTCTGCATTATTGGTATTATACCATGAATTTATTTGTGAATTAACTTTCCAATTACGCTTCCGTTTTACGAAACTGTGATCTTCATTTGTTTTTTCCACCATGAAATTCACCAACGATTCTTGGTTGCTTTGCATCCAGAATCTTTTGGATCAAAATTGTGTATTTTCGGATTTAAATTCTGGGCCGACCAACAAGTCCGTAAGTGGAACTGCCGTTGTAAATGTGTTGTTATTTATTTCTTGGTGAGATGTTTGCGATTGCGGAACATCTTCATCTCCGTCTTCTAATTCTGAGTCAGAAGCGCAATAAGCGCAAAACGCGTTTTCTTCTTCGTGTAATGAAATTCATTTCTTCGGATGAGGAGAATGTTGTATTAGGAAGCTCAACTTCTTCCTTATTACTACTACTTATTTGTGGACGTTTTCTTTTCTTTTGAAAAAAGAAAATTTAACGTTGATGAGAATAGTGAAAGTTATGCTAACATTGTAAATAATGATTTAATAGATATTTTAATAGTAATAGTGACAGTAGTGATATTTTATCTCCTGTACGAAAACGTTGTAAACGACTGGTTATTGAAGATTACCACCGACGATGAAGTCCACATTAATCAATTATCAGAGCAATAGATTTGGAAAAGAAAAATAATAAACAAAAAATCTGGAATTATACGATGATTCCTGGCATAAAAGTGGCAACTTTGTATCAGTTAGGTGCAAAAAATAAAAAAAGAATTAAACATGTTTAATATAATATTTGATAATAAAAAAATGGTTCTGGAAAAATATTGTAACGGAGACGAATCGGTACGCAGAAGAAATAATAAAAATAGAAGACGAAAAATCGACGAAACTTGGTTTTCTGTAGATTGTAATGAAATAAAAATATATTTTGCATTATGTATAATAATCAAGTTAAGAAATCAACAATTAAAATGAATTGATGTAAGAGGGCCGTTATAGAAACGCCAACATTTAAAAAAATGATGCTATTGAAAAGATTTCTACAAATAACTAGATTTTTGCATTTTGCAAATAACAATACTGTCAACAATACAGATAAATTACGCAAAATAAAATCTGCAACAAATTTTTTTTAATCAAAAATTTAAAAAAGTGTATGCAATGGAAGAAAATATTGCTATCGATGAGTCGCTAATGAAATATAAGAGACAAACATCTTACAAACAATTTAATCCATTGAAAAGAGCGAGATTCGGTATTAAATTTTATAAATTATTTGAATTAAAATCGGGTTATTGTTGTGACTTTAAACTATACACCGGTAGTGATAAACTAAATTCTAATGACAGTGTATCTGAAAGTGTTATCAAAGAGCTATCACAGTCAATGCTACACAAAGGACATACTTTATACTTGGACAATTGGTACTCTTCACCAAAACTGTTTATAATTTTGAAAAATTATTCGTTACTTATAAATAACGATTTTATTCGAAGAAAAACTATTCGTTATTTACGAATAATGATTTTATTTGAGGGAAAATTATTCGTTATTTGCGAATAACGATTTTATTCAAGAAAAAATTATTTTTTATTAACCAATAATAATTGTTTTCGAACAAAGATTATTCGAACATAACTTTATTCGTTATACGGAGTTTAATGATGAGTAAATGTAGCCGTATACCGAATTGATTATTTCGAGGTTTCACTTTTTTTTTTTATTATCTCCAAGAGCCTTCATAATTTGTCCAGCAAGGACATTCGGTGAATTATAGTATCGGGTATGGTTTATTAGCACATGGATGTTATGCCTGTGGAGAACATCTGTTAAAACTTGATGTCGTTAGGATAGAAAATCTTTTGGATGCTTCCTATGCAGTCTGCGAGGCAGACTAGTTACACATAATTTTTTTGCTAAGTCGTTGGGGTGATTGTATATTTTTTTTTTTATATCTGCCGCAGCGACTGGTGATTTCGTCAGTAACTGTTTTGATTTTGAGGTTCTTCCAGATTTCGCCATTTCGAACATACCATGGAGCATTGGTTCTAAGGATTATAGATTGTAATGCTTCAAGTTTAGCAATGTGGTTTTTGGCAGCCATGCCCCACATTTCGATGCCATTGGTCCAGATAGGCTTTATAATTGCTTTGTATATTAAAAGTTTATTGTCAAGACTTAGTTTCGATTTTTTGGACGTAAGCCAGTACATGTTTTTCCTCTTAATACGAATTTGGTCGATTTTACAGCGTATATGATGTTTCCACGTTAATTTCGAGTCCAAATGTAATCCCAGATATTTAATCGATTTGCTTTGTGATATGGGAATATTATTAAGTTTTATATCAGGAACAGTACCTTTCTTTAGGGTAAAAGTAATGCTCTTACACTTGTCCGTTTACTTTTACTTTCCATCGGTGCAGCCATTCTTCTAGGTTTTCGATGTGTTTTTGTAAGATATTTATCGCTGCCACTGGGTCATTGTGGGCGGATAATATAGCTGTATTGTCTGCGAATGTAAATGTATCGGTTCCGCTCGTGGTTGGAATATCTGATGTATACATTGTGTACAAGAATGAGCCTAACACACTACGCTGTGGGACGCCCGTTTCTATGTCGTAGATGTCAGAACACTCGTCTTGGTGCTTGACGAAAAAAGTTTTTTGCTTTAAGTAGGTATCGATGAGTTTATAGTAACGTCTAGGAAACCAATTTTGACCAATTTTGTGTAATGGAGCCTCGCTCCAGGCTTTATCAAATGCTTTTTCTATATCTAGAAAAAGAGCCGTACAGTATTGCTTGTGTTCGAGAGCATGTGTTATCTTGTTTGTAAGTCTGTGTATCTGTTGTATTGTTGCGTGTTTCTAAAACCAAATTGATGTAACGGTATTAAGTTTTGCTCTTTAGTTATCTTTTTCATTCTCGTTAGTATTATTCTTTCTAGTACTTTCAATAGTGCGGGTAGCAGAGAGATAGGTCTATAGAATGATAGCAGGTGTAGATTTTTATTGGGTTTATGTAGCAGGATAATCTGTGCTATTTTCCAATTAATGGGGAGGTATTCTTAGTATAGCATTAAATATTATGGTTAACATCCTGACAGCTTTAGATGGAAGTTCTTTGATGATTTTTCCATTAATTAGGTCAAAGCTTGGGATTTCTTTAGTTGAGATGTCAGCAATAAGATTTTTAACTTCCTTGATGGTGGTTCTTGGGATTTCTTGATTGTAGTCGGCATTTATCAGGACTGTAGATCTTGTGTTATCGTGTTATCGTTAGGTTGGAAATTGTTGTATAAGTGTTCGGCAAATATCGCAGCTTTTTCGAGGGCATTTCTTGCCCAGCTACCGTCAGGTTTCTTGATAGCGGGAGACAATGTGGTAGGTCTTTTGAACCGTTTGGTGGCTTTCCATTGTGAATAGTTCGTATCTTCGTTGGGAGAAAGATTATGGATGTATGAGTGATATTTGTTGTTGCAATGTTGCAGTACTAGCTGTTTCACTTCTTTGGTGATTGCGTTCAGTCTTTTCTTATTAAAAGGGGTTTTCTGCTTTTGCCACTTGCATTTTAGATTACGTTTGAGCTTAATTTTTTGAATGATGTGGTTATGAGTCTGGATATGAGTTAAACTATCGTTTATATTTTACTGTTTTAGTAGACCTCTATCCTGCCATTTGAATAAGATTAGTAAAATTAGTCACAGCTAATTCTATTTGTTCGAGGGTTTTTAGTGTTATGTTACAGTTTATGTTGTCTTCTAAGTAGTTTTTAAAATGTGTCCAGTTAGTACTATTGTTGCATAATGTTGTCATTTTTTGAGTGAGTACTGATTGGTGAAGATAGTTGAGTAGAATCGGTGAATGATCTGAACTGAGATCGAATCAGGAATATGCTGGAAGTGGGCTTCATTTAACCTTTTGATTATTATACCGAATAAATCTGGTGATTTGTCGTGTGTAGCTGGCCAATAAGTTGGTTCATTGGTTGTTAGTGTATCTAGAGATAATGTTCGTATGGTTTGTTCTAATGTTTTTCCTCTGGGTGAGTTTGTTTTACAACCCCACAAAACGTGCTTGGCGTTCAAGTCTCCACTGGCAATGAATTTGTTTCCCAGACTTCGAAAGAAGTTTGTGAATTGGTGTAGAGAGATTTTTTGCTTCGGGGAGCACTGGAGCCAGCATGAGTTTGTATTGTGTTGTGTTAATTGTTACTGAAGTAGCTTGTATATTCATGTGTGCTATTGAAGTTTGTAGGAAGTGTTTGATATCGTTTTTTATGACTACAGTTGTTCCACCACGAGCCATACCAGTGATTAGTGGCGTATATATTGTAGAATGGTATTTTCGTATAGTTTTTATCTGTTAGATGTTTCTGCTACAAGCATTATATCGATTTTATTGATGCTTAGAAATGTTTTTAATTCAGGTAGTCTTTAATGTAACCCGTTCGCGTTCCAAATAGCGATTTTTAATTTATTGTCTCTTATTTTGATTTGTTAGTGAGCACGTTCATAAGTAGTTCTATCAATAAGTTGATTTGTTTTGATTGTTCTTTTAACAGTTGTGAGTGTTCTAGTATCACGGTAGAGATGGATTCAGTATTTTTTGCGATTTGCACAGTAATTTTTTAAATTTCAGTTGTTTCTGATGTTGGTTCATCATGTACTGTAAAAGATTGAGTTTTGTTTCGTGTTATGTCAGCATAGGAAATTGTTCGTGGAAGCGAGTGACTGTGTGTATTGTTAATGCTTACTGTTTCGATTGTTAGTCTGAGCTGGCGGAGTGAAAATATCTGTGATTTTTTTGGCTCTGAGTGTAGAGTATAGTTTTTGCTGTAGTTGTTTTCTTATTATATAACTCTTGTAGCTGGCCGGGGTGATTTCCCTTGTAGCATTTTACTTCGACTATTTTGCCTGGTGTTGGGCAGTTTGAGGTGAGGTGCGTGCCAGCACATTTTACACATGCAGGACTTCTGAAGCAGTAATTCTTTATATGACCGTAAGCTTGGCAACGTATGCATTGTGGTATATCTCTTGTGGGAAATGTAGTGAAAATATAACACAAACTTCTGTGTGGAAAAGAAACGAATGTCTTTATTTAACGAAATGTTAATAATCAAATAGTGTATGCGATATAAATGAGGTAGTCACGCGGCAAGGACTGGCAAAGAACTAAACCTTCTGTTCGGCATGGTCCTGTCCGTAACTGAAGAGAATAGTATGAAGAGGATAGAAAACAGATGTTAACCTTTGCCCCTCATAAAGTCATTTTCCAGCCTTACACTGCTGGATGGTCGAGTCGTTGTATTCCAACATCCCTCCTCAACGACGATGGGAACAGCAATTTATTAGTTGCTCAATCCACATCTTCCAGTCATGTGTTTTAGTTTCACCTTTCTCAAAGGCTTTGTCATTTCTTCATCCATAGCCTGCTTCCATAGCCCGCTTCCACTTTTGTTGGACCTTGATGATGCCTCAGTTGCGTTTCGTAGCTATTTGTATTTGTAGCCATATGTGTGACTACGTACCGATCTGGTGGGACACCTCTAGTGGATCTTTTCGAGCGCCTGCATGGTTCAGACTTTGTTTCTTGTTCTCCTGGTTTTTCTGATGATGCTTCCTCCGGTCCATCATCTTCCGTGATTTCTTCATCAGTTTCCCTTGATCCAGAATCCCTCTGGTTTCCTTTATTTGAACATATTACCTCTTCAGCTACCGTAAGGGTCTGTTTATTTTTGCCAACTTTGTCCAGAAAAATCACGTCCCGGCTGATCTTTACTTTATTCGTTTTGGTATCCAGCAATCGAAATGCCTTAAATTCTTCGGAATAACGAATGTGAGTTTCTCAGCCTTATCGTCCAATTTCCGCCTTTGTTCCTTCGGAATATGTGCATAGGCATCCCAACCGAAGGTATGTAGGTTTCCAACGTTCGGCAATCTAGAATACCATAATTCGTATGGCGTTTTTGCAGTAGCCCTCGTTGGTAATCTGTTCTGCAAGAAATTGGCTGTATTTACCGCCTCTGTCCAGTACCTTTTTTCCATGTTTGCATCTAGCAGCATGCACCGTGCCATTTCGAGAAGCGATCTGTTCTTGCGCTCTGCGACGCCGTTTTGTTGCGGAGAGTAGGGGGCTGTGTACTGGATCCGTATTCCCTCCTTTAAATAACTTCGCAAACTATGGTTTATGTATTCCCGACCGCGATCCGATTTTATTACCTTTGGTCGTTTCTGATGTTGTGTCTTCATCATTTCCACGAATTGTCGAATACATGCATCCGTTTCATTCTTGTGACCCATAAAGTAGACGCTGGTAAACCGCGAAAAATCATCGATAATTGTTAAAATATATCTTTTATTTCCTGGTGTCGATGTCTGCATGGGTCCACAAACGTCCGTATGAATGAGCTCTAAGATCGAATTGCTTTTGGTACTTGCCTCTTTCGGGAACGGTATACGTGTCATCTTGCCCTTGATGCAACACTCACATGTCACTCGTTGTCCACAGTCCTTAA
The DNA here is from genome assembly GCF_011392965.1 of Frieseomelitta varia. Lineage (NCBI taxonomy): Eukaryota > Metazoa > Arthropoda > Insecta > Hymenoptera > Apidae > Frieseomelitta > Frieseomelitta varia. The sequence continues at coordinate 9,664 of NW_025110028.1, read as the reverse complement.
TTTTAATGCCGGTCGTCAATCCCTTTTCGGCCAAATCCTTTATTGCCGTTACGTCACGATGTCCAAAACGTCGATGCCACGCATGTTGACAAATTTCTGTGTGACCTGAATTTCCGGCACTGTTCACTGCATAAGCCCTTTCAGCTGTCTTGAGCTCAAGTAGATCTGGGGATAACTTCGCGGTCGCGTAAATTTTTGTCCTTCATTATTGTGCATTGATCACCTTCGAAGGTTAATTTATGGTCTTCCTTCGCCAGCTTCTTGACCGATAGCAGGTTAGACTCAAGGGTTGGCACGTACAGCACGTTGTCTACTTTCATTTCAACTTCAGCCCATTGCGCATTTTATGATACCGATCCTTTGTATTTTGGCCCTTGTGTTTTACCTTCGTCTGCCAAGCACACATGGCCCTTTCTTTCTGAGTTGAATCTCTCGAAAAAATTTCTGGATGTTACCATGTGGCTCGTTGCACCCGAGTCGACAATCCACGAGTTCCTTTGTTCTTCGCTCCACAGCATGTTTCCTCAAATTCCGAAGAGTTAGTATAAAAACTATAGTCACCCGAAGAAACATCCTCTGTGATTTTATTGGATATTTCCTTTTTTCTCTTCCATGACTCATACTTTGTGCATTCATTCTTGAAATATCCTGATTTCTTGCAAAAGTAACAAGTCTTCTTGGCCTGTGCAGTTCCTTTATTTTTGAGTTCCGATTTCATTGCCGTCTCAGTTTCTTGGAAATTCTCTCTTTTATCTTTAACCCCTTTTCGTCTTTTATACTCGTCTATAAGTTTCCCTTTCACGAGATTTAACGTAATTTCATTTTCGGGTCTGCTTTCTAGTGCCGTTACAAGAGTCTCGTATTGTTCCGGAAGGCTTCCGAGTAACATTGTCGCCATGTCCAGTAATTCCTGTCCAAGGGCCGCTAACTTTACGAAGTAATTTGACATCGTAGTGATGTGCTCTTCCATATCACCATTGTCTTTTAAGACTGTTCGACACAAACGCTTTAACAAAAATACCTTAGTTGTTAGAGTCGCCTTCTGGTGATAGCCTTTTAGCGATTCCCGTGCTTTTTGCATTTCGTATGTGTTGCAACTGGTTGTCTTCAACTAACAAGCCAATTGTCGCACGAGCTTCATTGTCCTTTTGAATCCACGCGGAGTCACTGGATCAGGTTTTACGCCTTGTATCACGTTCCACACCTTTTCTTTAATCATTAACAACTCTAGCTTGTAGCTCCACACAGACTAATTTTCACTGTTAAGTTTTTGAATAGCGTAATGTGCACTTCCACCGTTTGCCATTTGGATTTACTGTTTCTGTCCGAAAAAGGTTTAAAAATCTTCACGGTTCTGTCTTTATCACTTTGCACTAATCAAACACTGAACACCTTATTAACTTTAGTCGCAGTTTACTGGGTCTGGGCCCATAACCTGTAGGAAATGTAGTGAAAATATAACACAAACTTCTGTGTGGAAAAGAAACGAATGTTTTTATTTAATGAAATGTTAATAATCAAATTATATGCGATACAAATGAGGTAGTCACGCGGCAAAGAACTAAACCTTCTGTTCCGGCATGGTCTTGTCCGTAACTGAAGAGAATAGTGTGAAGAAGATAGAACAGATGTTAACCTTTGCCCCTTATAGAGCCATTTTCCAGCCTTACACTGCTGGATGGTTGAGTCGTTGTATTCCAACATCTCTTTTAGTTTTCGGTGGTTCAAATGTAATGATGGTATTAAGGAGCTTATTAATTTTGAAGAAAAGCGGTAGCGGTTGTTTGGTGTCATGTTTAACTATGTTGTTGATCTGTCTTACCTGGTGGCCGAGGTCTTTCAGTTCGCTGATAATGTCATTAATATTTGTTTTTGGATGTATACCTCTCAGTACCGTCTTATAGCTTCTATCCTTTTTCAACTGGTACGTATAGAAGTTCACGTTCTTCTCTTTTAGGGCGAACACAATTCTACTATATATTTCAGTTGTATATACTTGTACTTTGATATGGTTGTCTTTTAATTGTTTTAGTGAATATTTGTTGTCTACTGATTTTTTAAGGAGTTCACGTAAGGGTTCAATAATTTGGGCTTCGACATGAATAGGAGGAGGTTTTGGTAATAGGAATTGCCTTTTGGCACAGTGACATCCATGGGCTCTCGTTTCATCTATTTCTTGCGTTAAGGGGATATTTCGGTTTTTCGGCTTGAAAATATCGTTTTCTTCGGGATTTTTTTGTGAGGAAACCATCAGACACGTTGGAATGGAATTTTCGCACACAGATTTATTCATACTTAAAGAGTATTTATAATTTTCTTTAAACCAAATTAATGAATGTTGTTAAAATTATGTAGCATTATTTAAAGAACGTTCTGAAAACGGGTTCGAATGGTTCACGTGATTTCAATCCACCTGGTTATGTGAAACTGAAAAATCAAAATGCTTCTTAAGTAGTATAAATATGGCTATCGCATGAACCACGGAAAAAGCGAAATTTGGAAAATTAAAAAAATGGCAGCATTTTGAATTTAAAATATCGATTTTCCTTGTTTTTTTCGTCGTTTGGGTGGTAAAAAAAAAAAAAAAATATGAGAAAACATCAGATTTTAAAATCCGTGGTTCATGTGATAAAGGTACATCTGTTGAAGATCTCCTCCAAATTTCAAATCAATCGGTCAACCAGAACTTGAAATATCACGTGAGTCAGTTTGAAAAATACGGATTCGAGAAAAACGCATTTGAAGTTTTTGTTACATGCTGGACAAAAATATTCATACTTATAATCAATCGGCCAGTCTAGGTCCATACAGTGGACCTTCCTCGTGTTCGTAGAAATCTTGTAGGGCAGATTTCTTTTCTCTACTAGTACTTCTGGCCCTCTTTGCAACTTCAGTGGATCGACGCCTTGAACGCTGTATACGACTTTCATCTCGAAAGTTTGCATAAACTTCCATCTGTTGTCCAATAACTATTCCAAGTGTGTTAAATATACGTAGGATCGAGGTGAAGCTTTCATTAAATATATTCACCGCCAAAAATGTCGATTTCAATTTTTTAATCCCGAATGCATTTGTTTTGGAGCGAAATACCCATTCCGCTTTTTTCATTTCGGAAAGCGAATTGGAATGTCTGCGTATTGCCAAGTCGTAATATTTGGTCAGTTCACCAATTATTTTGTCTGACAAATTTCCTTCCTCTTTTCCGTCAAAGCCCTTGATTGTCCTTTTTGCATTACGTAGTTCCCATTTGTTTTTCTACGTGCCCAATGCATTCTCTTTTTTCAACAATTGTGTCGTCATACGATTCCGCATCTAAAATACCTTTAAATGTCAACGTCTTTCTCGACAGTAAATTGATTCCCATGAAATCTTCTTCGTTTGGGACGGCTTGCTTGAGAACAATATTTTTTTGATCCTTTTCTATCCATTTTAATATGAAATAAATACTCGAATACTCTGGATGTTAATGTTTGGAAACATTACTGTACGAGTAGGACAAATCCTTTCATGAACATTCTCGAAAACATGCACTTTGAGAAAATGTGAAAAAAAAGATTTTGGGAAATTAGTCGTCATGCAACGTAAATAACAAGTGAAGAAGATCGGAGAAGATACAAAAATTTAAAAAAATTGGGTAGAAATTAATGTAAATGAAATGAAAGCATACTTTGCTTTGTATATCTTGACGGCGCAAGTGAAAAAATTGGTCGAAAATGTAATTGAGACTCCAATATACCACAGAACGATGCCTTTGTGAAGATTTATTCAACTGATTCGATTTTTACACTTTACGAATAATGAAGTTGTGGATAAAAATGATCGGTTAAATAAAGTTAAGAATATAATTGATGATTTAAATAATAAATTTGAACACGTTTACATTCCTGAAAAGGATTTATCACTCGACGAGTCTCTAATGAAATACAAGGGTCGCTTATCATATAAATAATTCCACTCATCGAAAAGAGCTCGTTTTGGTATCAAATTTTTATAAATTATACGAATCGAAGTCACAATATTGTAGTAAATTTAAAATTATATAGGACAAGATGTGACAGAAGATCTGGATAATATTACGTCAGAAAATGTTACAATTACTTTCTGCACATCAATAAATTGGTTATAGTCACACACTTTTCTTAGATAACTGATAGTCGTCACTCTTGAATTACATGATAAAAAACAAATGTTATCAGAACAGTCAAGTGTAATAGGAAAAATATGCCTAAAGAACTTGTAGCCGCAAAATTGAAAAAATCTGAAATCCTCTATAGATCTTGTAATGGCATTCTAGCTCTAAAATGGAAGGATAAAAGATACTTTCAACTAAATGACCGAAGTAAAATAAAAAACTACGAAAAAATAATGGAGATAAAAACAGAGCAAATACAAAACCAAATGTCGAATTACAACGACCAAGGCATCGGTGAAGTAGATTTGGAAGACAATTACTTATTTTCCCATTCTATAACAAGAAAATTCGTTAAAGATTACAAAAAAATATTTCTTTACTACATGATGGATATAATTCTTTTTAATACTTTTGTTTTATTTTATAAAATACAACATGTGCCGAAAAGCAAAAAGTATTCATTTTCAAAATTTCGGATCGACGTTGCAGAGCAAATTTGATAAAATATAAATACATATAAAATACTAATATGTATAATACATAATTAAAATACAAATATGTATATATAGTTATGTATAAAATACACGGAACACCTTCTGTAGATAATATACCATTACATCTAGAAATACAATAGACAACAATGGACAACATACAAAAAAGAAATCAAAACGTCAAAGAAGATGGTAAGTATGCACTAAAGAAAATAAACGCTGTGAAACAACTTGAGATTGCAATGTGTAAATGTTAAACTTTCTATGAGGTTTACACGAGATGGAAAACAATACTTTATATTGTTTTGCAATATTTAATCTTACTCTCGGTACTGCGTATTCGAATTTCTCAGTGATACATTCGAGGTGAACTATGTTTATATATTTCCATTGTATGCACGTTTATGTGTGTGTGTAAGTGTAGTATACGACTAATCCGTACTAGAGTATTGTCTCGCTCTAACAGATGGCGGTATTGTTATATCTCTTGTAGCGGCCTATAGTCCCTCGTAGGAGTACGAGTCTCGAACACCGACTTGTACGCAAGTAGCGTTGAAGTCTAGCGATATTCGATGTTAAGCAAACAGAATGCGGAACACCGCTAGGATGGGTGACCGCCCAGCCCAGCGAGTAATAACTTACAACAAGCGTCTGGGGTAAGGGGTCGCTGCCATCAGTCCCATTGATCAGTCTAGGCAGCGACTCTGGGACGAAACGCACAACCTTTCCTCACCTTTTACCCATTACCTTCACTTTCCTTCACCTTCGCATGTACCAACTTCCACGCCCTTCAAGTGATGACCCCGACGTGATTTGAAGTGCGCAAGTGAACAAACCCTAGAAAAATTGAAGTAGCGAATAACTACTGTGTAATCCGAGATGGCCACATCGTGATTCCCGATTCGCACGCGGTCGAGCGATCACCAAGAGAAGCCACGTGCGCAACAGGAAGGCGACAACACGACACCATTAACTCGTTGGCGTTTAATTCGCTTCCGCCTTTCACCAAGGAAAATCCGAAGGTCATTACTGATGACCAAGATTACCAACGACGTTGTATACACCATCACCAGGTACCGATAAATACGGACACCCTGAAGCAAAGGTTATTGGAGCTCTGCAGCGAGACCGAGGAAATTGAAATCCCGCCAATTTCTCAAGACGTGCAGGATGGATTGGCGACGAGAAGCCATCTCATTTCCTACATCGCCGGAAACAGCGTGTCTGAGGCCATTTTAACGTCCATGTATTACTCGAGTAAGTGCCCCCAAACTCATGACATACTGGTAGCATATGGATCTAGCGATGCTTGCCTTGATAGCGTGACTAAGTATTTTTTACATGTAATATATTCGAAATCTACATAGAAATGATTTCAAGTAATAGGTAAAAACTGATCGTTTAGAACGGGTACGTAATGAGCATTGCTCATTAATTAATTAATTTTAGCTCAATTAATTTTCAATGCAAGAGGTTAATTTTATAACTTGAAATAAAATAAAATTTTATTAACACGATGAATGGCAATCATTTTTCCGATTCGGAATTCAGCGTGGAAATAGTGAAGAAGTCAAAAGCGTGTGCGTCCTATTCGATGAATACGATATTTGGATAAATAGAAGAGAATTTTGTTTGGAAGAAAGAAAACCATACACCGAAAGTACACAATCATTTCTCCCCTATAAGTGGTGCAATTATCAACATGGGAGGTATGCCTAGGAGAGAAGTTTTTGAGTTGCTCTTCAACGACGAATTAGTTCAAATAATTATATTGGAGACAAACAAATACGGAGCTACAAACAGAAACTTTATAAAAATTACAGAAGATGAACTAAAAGTATATATAGCGTTAAATATTTCAATGAGTATAATTCAAAAATCTACTAAACAAAGTTATTGGAGTGTAGACTCCATATTTCAAGAACATTATGCAGAAGGTCCCTGGATATTACAGCAAATCTACATTTTGTCAGCAATAATAATAATTCTAACGATCCATTGATAAAAATTAGAGAGGTTTCCAATATAATCACAAAAAATTTCATACGTATGTGTAAATCGTATAAAAATATTCTTTATACGATTGAGTCATTAATGCAACGTAAGAAGCCGTTTGCATTACAATTTATTTGAACCAAACGAACGAGATTTTCAAGTATCAAATTTTATAAATTATGTAATTTTCAAACAAAATATATACATAACGTCAAAATATACATTGAGAAAGACTGATTCTGAATCTATTGATAGAAATGTCGCGATGAATTTAAAGAAAGAGAATGAACTATTGCATCAAGGATGCTGCCTTTATATAGATGGTTCACTGACTTTATATGTGAACTGTATAATATGCAAACAAGTGTTTGTAGTACAGCAAGAGAGTGAATAGAAAAAATACTAAAAAGCTAAAGAACTAAAATCCGTTAGATTACAAAGAAGGGAAAAACTACTGTATTTTCAACAGAAGATGTAGCTGCAGTAATATAGAAAGATAAGAAAGATATGGTTGTATTAACAACAATGCATTTTTAGATTTTTCTGAGACGGGAAAAGTAAAAAACCGACGCAGTGGAGAAAAAATGTTGAAACCAACAGCAATAATAGCAATTGATTCTCTAGAGGCTTGCAAAATTCATGTGTATGCATTTTCTTGCCGAAAAGGATAATTCTAAATGGAGGGAATTGTACAATTGTTCATAAGATGGAAAAAAGTCATAAAAAAATAATGGACAATATATTACTGAATAAAAGTTTCGTTATTTACAAAAAGATGTCTATTATTTTATATTAAAAAATGCGACATTATTTATGAGACAGTCCAATATATTCTCGAAATTTTACGAAAGGATTGAGGGTCAGGATTAAAAACTATTGAGATTTTTATGTTTTACTATTGTAAGATTATATTGCAATTGCACTATTTACAATCTCTCGAAAAATGTTGGCGACAGGCAGTGAAATCTACGTGAGACCGGCATCAGACAAAACAATCTTGATCAGTGTTCAATCCTGATGAAACAATAATAGCAGGGAAATATTGTTAGGAAATTAAACAAAAAAAAAAATGCATGAAAAGTTACATCATTTACGGTCAGAATTAATCAAGCGAAAAGAATTAATTCGTAACAACGCGCGAACACGTTTCTTCTTCTGACTTTAAAAAAATTATGAACTTTCATATGAACTTTCGGATCTGTTTCCGACAAATTATTATTTTTTTTAACATTTGAGTAGTTTCCTACGCAGGAAATTACGCAAAGATGAGGCTGAAGTTTTCAAAGATGAAGCAACAGCTGAAAGCGCTTTCGATGAATTATGTTCAGGCGAAGATTACACATGATACAGATGAATATCATGGAAAGATAAAAAAATTATCACTGCACTACGTACATATTACACAACGGAGATGGTAACAATGAATACGAGATCACGAAGAAGTGATATAGTTACAAAACAAAAATTGTTACAAAAACCAAAAATAATCGCCGAATATAATAAATATGTGAATGGCATCAACAAAGCCGATCAATATTGTACATCTTATCCATTTTCACGAAAATCTCTAAAATGGTGGAGAAAAACTATTTTTTGGGAGTTTAGAAATTTGCTCTGTGAATAGTCATATACAAACAAGCGTTACAACAAGAAAGCAAAATCCCCCATACGACATCTAAAATTTATTCGAAAATTGATTGATCAATTGGCAGGCAATTTTCGAGACGAATCCCAAGCTTCGCGTGAGAGATCATCAGCCTGAGATAACGAAGATTAAACGAGAAATTACATATCCTATGACGCAATCAAGGAGATCTGAGCAAAGAGTGTTTCATCTGTTCTGATAACAAAAAAAAAGTCAAAGATGAGAGTCCGGATGATATTGACATGCACCGAGATTGCAAATCGGGGATTGCTTTAAAATATATCACACCAAAGAAAATTATAAATAAATCTATATAAAATATCGAATACTAAAATAATATTAATTGTTTATTTAAGCGTGCAGCTTAAATAAACTCAGTATGATTACCATGCCTAAGGAAAATACGATCGCAAAGAGTTTATATGACCTACGAGTTAGCCTTGCAACATCCAAATTTGAGAACACTTTACAATTCTAAAATGTAATAGAAAATCGACGCCGAAAAACGTTATGAACATTGAAGGAAAGTGGAATGGTAGCATGTGAAGACAACGGAATCATAAAAGATGGTTGCGTATGTACACATTTTACATTGTCTTCCAATGTATGATTCGAGGTAGGAATTGATAACTCAACCGAAAATTCTGTTAATTTTTGTCTGTATTTTCCGCAAAGAGTGTTGCTGTTAAACTATTTAATTGACAATTTGCTCTGAGTTTAAGTAAAAATACTCCCATTTTAGAACAACTATCGTGAAAACGATCTTGGCAAGTTACATGCATGGAATCTGGCCATGAAGATATGCCAATTCACATGTTCATTTAATGGTAGAATGTATGGTTAGAGAATCCAAGGGTTTACAGTCGTTTTCATTTTGAAATGCTTTAGTTTTCATTGCTAAACGAAAGCATGCTTCTTAAATTGAAAGAGAGTATTTTAGTGTGTGCTTTTTTAGAAACTCGATGTTGAATTAACACTAAACCTACCACGAGTGGTCAAATTGGCTGTTTTCAAACATATGTACAAGTTTCACATATTTAAACATTATCACATTGTGTAACGTGCCGATCTAGTTCTACGTATTTTCTTTTCTTTGACGTACAAGCCGATCGGTGGCTCGCTGCCTTCAACGTTAATGAAGTGCAGCTAGTTCAAAGTAAAGTTTGATTTGTGATATTGATTAAAGAGTGTGAATTGAATCCTACGACTAACACATTTTTGAATATTCACTCACAGAAATATATTGGGCACTGAACGTAAGATTAGAAAAAAGCAAGAGTATTTTTTTTTTCTTTTGTTTTCTAAATTGTTCTTACCCTGGAATGCACTGGGTTTGGGAACGCGAACCGGCAGACACGCGGGAGGTTTTCTTGCTGATTTGAAAGTGAGAATAAGACTGTT